>NC_068440.1:35287224-35319724 GCF_023373465.1 Oncorhynchus keta | reverse complement strand
AGCGTCTGCTAAATGACTTAAATGTAAATGTTAAATGTATTAGGTCTCACCATGTGAAGCTATGAAAAGATGTTTGGTACAAGGTCACTCATCAGCTGTAAATATTCCTGATGTCACGAGTCAGTTAGAATGACCAGATGAAAGATAATACGATCCACTACACTATCATCACGCGCGCACACAAGCACACGTGCACATGCACACACACATACGCACATGCATACACAGACACCGACTCTCACACACACACACACACACTGTACACTTATAATGGGAGCGAGAATCTATTTCTCTAGGTGACCGTGTACAGCCAAGTATTGCAGCGCAGAATCTGTTTTGACTCATACAACATAATAGCCCAAACTAAAAATAGGCAATATCTGTACAAAATATATGTACAAAATATCTGTACAAAATATCTGTACAAAATATATGTACAAAATATCTGTACAAAATATCTGTACAAAATATATGTACAAAATATCTGTACAAAATATCTGTACAAAATATCTGTACAAAATATCTGTACATGCTATAAAACACATCAGAAAGTTATGCTTATGTTTTAATCTCTTCAGGGAAAAGTATATTATTGATTAAATTCAACTGTTTTCTGCTCAGTGTAGGTCTATTATATGGGATCAACTATTATAGTAGCAGGGTATTGTAGAAGGATGTGGTGACTATCAGAGTAGCAGGGTATTGTAGAAGGATGTGGTGACTATCATAGTAGCATGGTATTGTAGAAGGATGGTGACTATCATAGTAGCATGGTATTGTAGAAGGATGGTGACTATCATAGTAGCAGGGTATTGTAGAAGGAGGGTGACCATCATAGTAGCAGGGTATTGTAGAAGGAGGGTGACCATCATAGTAGCATGGTATTGTAGAAGGAGGGTGACCATCATAGTAGCATGGTATTGTAGAAGGAGGGTGACCATCATAGTAGCAGGGTATTGTAGAAGGAGGGTGACCATCATAGTAGCAGGGTATTGTAGAAGGAGGGTGACCATCATAGTAGCAGGGTATTGTAGAAGGAGGGTGACCATCATAGTTTCATGGTATTGTAGAAGGAGGGTGACCATCATAGTAGCATGGTATTGTAGAAGGAGGGTGACCATCATAGTTTCATGGTATTTTAGAAGGAGGGTGACCATCATAGTTTCATGGTATTGTAGAAGGAGGGTGACCATCATAGTTTCATGGTATTGTAGAAGGAGGGTGACCATCATAGTAGCATGGTATTGTAGAAGGAGGGTGACCATCATAGTAGCAGGGTATTGTAGAAGGAGGGTGACCATCATAGTTTCATGGTATTGTAGAAGGAGGGTGACCATCATAGTAGCAGGGTATTGTAGAAGGAGGGTGACTATCATAGTAGCAGGGTATTGTAGAAGGAGGGTGACCATCATAGTTTCATGGTATTGTAGAAGGAGGGTGACCATCATAGTAGCATGGTATTGTAGAAGGAGGGTGACCATCATAGTAGCAGGGTATTGTAGAAGGAGGGTGACCATCATAGTAGCATGGTATTGTAGAAGGAGGGTGACCATCATAGTAGCAGGGTATTGTAGAAGGAGGGTGACCATCATAGTAGCAGGGTATTGTAGAAGGAGGGTGACCATCATAGTTTCATGGTATTGTAGAAGGAGGGTGACCATCATAGTAGCAGGGTATTGTAGAAGGAGGGTGACTATCATAGTAGCAGGGTATTGTAGAAGGATGTGGTGACTATCATAGTAGCAGGGTATTGTAGAAGGATGTGGTGACTATCATAGTAGCAGGGTATTGTAGAAGCATGTGGTGACTATCATAGTAGCAGGGTATTGTAGAAGGATGTGGTGACTATCATAGAAGCAGGGTATTGTAGAAGGATGTGGTGACTATCATAGTAGCAGGGTATTGTAGAAGGATGTGGTGACTATCATAGTAACATGGTATTGTAGAAGCATGTGGTGACTATCATAGTAGCAGGGTATTGTAGAAGGATGGTGACTATCATAGTGGCATGGTATTGTAGAAGGATGTGGTGACTATCATAGTAGCATGGTATTGTAGAAGGATGGTGACTATCATAGTAGCAGGGTATTGTAGAAGCATGTGGTGACTATCATAGTAGCAGGGTATTGTAGAAGGATGTGGTGACTATCATAGTAGCAGGGTATTGTAGAAGCTTGTGGTGACTATCATAGTAGCAGGGTATTGTAGAAGGATGTGGTGACTATCATAGTAGCAGGGTATTGTAGAAGCTTGTGGTGACTATCATAGTAGCATGGTACTGTAGAAGGATGTGGTGACTATCATAGTAGCAGGGTATTGTAGAAGCATGTGGTGACTATCATAGTAGCAGGGTATTGTAGAAGCATGTGGTGACTATCATAGTAGCAGGGTGACTATCATAGTAGCATGGTACTGTAGAAGGATGGTGACTATCATAGTAGCATGGTATTGTAGAAGGATGGTGACTATCATAGTAGCAGGGTATTGTAGAAGGATGGTGACTATCATAGTAGCAGGGTATTGTAGAAGCATGTGGTGACTATCATAGTAGCATGGTATTGTAGAAGGATGGTGACTATCATAGTAGCATGGTATTGTAGAAGCATGTGGTGACTATCATAGTAGCAGGGTATTGTAGAAGGATGGTGACTATCATAGTAGCATGGTATTGTAGAAGCATGTGGTGACTATCATAGTAGCAGGGTATTGTAGAAGGATGGTGACTATCATAGTAGCATGGTATTGTAGAAGCATGTGGTGACTATCATAGTAGCAGGGTATTGTAGAAGCATGTGGTGACTATCATAGTAGCATGGTATTGTAGAAGGATGGTGACTATCATAGTAACATGGTATTGTAGAAGCATGTGGTGATTATCATAGTAGCAGGGTATTGTAGAAGGATGTGGTGACTATCATAGTAGCATGGTATTGTAGAAGGATGGTGACTATCAGAGTAGCAGGGTATTGTAGAAGCATGTGGTGACTATCATAGTAGCATGGTATTGTAGAAGGATGTGGTGACTATCATAGTAGCAGGGTATTGTAGAAGGATGTGGTGACTATCATAGTAGCATGGTATTGTAGAAGGATGGTGACTATCATAGTAGCAGGGTATTGTAGAAGGATGTGGTGACTATCATAGTAGCATGGTATTGTAGAAGGATGGTGACTATCATAGTAGCATGGTATTGTAGAAGGAGGGTGACTATCATAGTAGCATGGTATTGTAGAAGGAGGGTGACCATCATAGTAGCAGGGTATTGTAGAAGCATATGGTGACTATCATAGTAGCATGGTATTGTAGAAGGATGGTGACTATCATAGTAGCAGGGTATTGTAGAAGGAGGGTGACCATCATAGTAGCAGGGTATTGTAGAAGGAGGGTGACCATCATAGTAGCATGGTATTGTAGAAGGAGGGTGACCATCATAGTAGCATGGTATTGTAGAAGGAGGGTGACCATCATAGTAGCAGGGTATTGTAGAAGCATGTGGTGACTATCATAGTAGCATGGTATTGTAGAAGGATGGTGACTATCATAGTAGCATGGTATTGTAGAAGGATGTGGTGACTATCATAGTAGCATGGTATTGTAGAAGGATGGTGACTATCATAGTAGCAGGGTATTGTAGAAGGATGTGGTGACTATCATAGTAGCAGGGTATTGTAGAAGCTTGTGGTGACTATCATAGTAGCAGGGTATTGTAGAAGGATGTGGTGACTATCATAGTAGCAGGGTATTGTAGAAGCTTGTGGTGACTATCATAGTAGCATGGTACTGTAGAAGGATGTGGTGACTATCATAGTAGCAGGGTATTGTAGAAGCATGTGGTGACTATCATAGTAGCAGGGTATTGTAGAAGCATGTGGTGACTATCATAGTAGCAGGGTATTGTAGAAGCATGTGGTGACTATCATAGTAGCATGGTACTGTAGAAGGATGGTGACTATCAAAGTAGCATGGTATTGTAGAATGATGTGGTGACTATCATAGTAGGTATTGTAGAAGGATGGGTCATAGTGTAGAAGGATGATCATAGTAGCAGGGTATTGTAGAAGATGGTGACTATCATAGTAGCAGGGTATTGTAGAAGCATGTGGTGACTATCATAGTAGCATGGTATTGTAGAAGGATGGTGACTATCATAGTAGCATGGTATTGTAGAAGCATGTGGTGACTATCATAGTAGCAGGGTATTGTAGAAGGATGGTGACTATCATAGTAGCATGGTATTGTAGAAGGATGTGGTGACTATCATAGTAGCAGGGTATTGTAGAAGGATGGTGACTATCATAGTAGCATGGTATTGTAGAAGCATGTGGTGACTATCATAGTAGCAGGGTATTGTAGAAGCATGTGGTGACTATCATAGTAGCATGGTATTGTAGAAGGATGGTGACTATCATAGTAACATGGTATTGTAGAAGCATGTGGTGACTATCATAGTAGCAGGGTATTGTAGAAGGATGTGGTGACTATCATAGTAGCATGGTATTGTAGAAGGATGGTGACTATCAGAGTAGCAGGGTATTGTAGAAGCATGTGGTGACTATCATAGTAGCATGGTATTGTAGAAGGATGTGGTGACTATCATAGTAGCATGGTATTGTAGAAGGATGTGGTGACTATCATAGTAGCAGGGTATTGTAGAAGGATGTGGTGACTATCATAGTAGCAGGTTATTGTAGAAGGATGTGGTGACTATCATAGTAGCATGGTATTGTAGAAGGATGGTGACTATCATAGTATCATGGTATTGTAGAAGGAGGGTGACTATCATAGTAGCATGGTATTGTAGAAGGAGGGTGACCATCATAGTAGCAGGGTATTGTAGAAGCATATGGTGACTATCATAGTAGCATGGTATTGTAGAAGGATGGTGACTATCATAGTAGCAGGGTATTGTAGAAGGAGGGTGACCATCATAGTAGCAGGGTATTGTAGAAGGAGGGTGACCATCATAGTAGCATGGTATTGTAGAAGGAGGGTGACCATCATAGTAGCATGGTATTGTAGAAGGAGGGTGACCATCATAGTAGCATGGTATTGTAGAAGGATGGTGACCATCATAGTAGCATGGTATTGTAGAAGGAGGGTGACCATCATAGTAGCAGGGTATTGTAGAAGGAGGGTGACCATCATAGTAGCATGGTATTGTAGAAGGATGGTGACCATCATAGTAGCATGGTATTGTAGAAGGAGGGTGACCATCATAGTAGCATGGTATTGTAGAAGGATGGTGACCATCATAGTAGCATGGTATTGTAGAAGGAGGGTGACCATCATAGTAGCAGGGTATTGTAGAAGGAGGGTGACCATCATAGTAGCAGGGTATTGTAGAAGGAGGGTGACCATCATAGTAGCAGGGTATTGTAGAAGGAGGGTGACCATCATAGTAGCAGGGTATTGTAGAAGGAGGGTGACCATCATAGTAGCATGGTATTGTAGAAGGAGGGTGACCATCATAGTTTCATGGTATTGTAGAAGGAGGGTGACCATCATAGTAGCATGGTATTGTAGAAGGAGGGTGACCATCATAGTAGCATGGTATTGTAGAAGGAGGGTGACTATCATAGTAGCAGGGTATTGTAGAAGGAGGGTGACCATCATAGTAGCATGGTATTGTAGAAGGAGGGTGACCATCATAGTAGCATGGTATTGTAGAAGGAGGGTGACCATCATAGTTTCATGGTATTGTAGAAGGAGGGTGACCATCATAGTTTCATGGTATTGTAGAAGGAGGGTGACCATCATAGTTTCATGGTATTGTAGAAGGAGGGTGACCATCATAGTAGCATGGTATTGTAGAAGGAGGGTGACCATCATAGTAGCAGGGTATTGTAGAAGGAGGGTGACCATCATAGTAGCATGGTATTGTAGAAGGAGGGTGACCATCATAGTAGCAGGGTATTGTAGAAGGAGGGTGACCATCATAGTTTCATGGTATTGTAGAAGGAGGGTGACCATCATAGTAGCAGGGTATTGTAGAAGGAGGGTGACCATCATAGTTTCATGGTATTGTAGAAGGAGGGTGACCATCATAGTAGCAGGGTATTGTAGAAGGAGGGTGACCATCATAGTTTCATGGTATTGTAGAAGGAGGGTGACCATCATAGTTTCATGGTATTGTAGAAGGAGGGTGACCATCATAGTAGCAGGGTATTGTAGAAGGAGGGTGACTATCATAGTAGCAGGGTATTGTAGAAGGAGGGTGACCATCATAGTTTCATGGTATTGTAGAAGGAGGGTGACCATCATAGTAGCAGGGTATTGTAGAAGGAGGGTGACCATCATAGTTTCATGGTATTGTAGAAGGAGGGTGACCATCATAGTTTCATGGTATTGTAGAAGGAGGGTGACCATCATAGTAGCATGGTATTGTAGAAGGAGGGTGACCATCATAGTTTCATGGTATTGTAGAAGGAGGGTGACCATCATAGTAGCATGGTATTGTAGAAGGAGGGTGACCATCATAGTAGCATGGTATTGTAGAAGGAGGGTGACCATCATAGTAGCAGGGTATTGTAGAAGGAGGGTGAACATCATAGTAGCATGGTATTGTAGAAGGAGGGTGACCATCATAGTTTCATGGTATTGTAGAAGGAGGGTGACCATCATAGTAGCAGGGTATTGTAGAAGGAGGGTGACCATCATAGTAGCAGGGTATTGTAGAAGGAGGGTGAACATCATAGTAGCATGGTATTGTAGAAGGAGGGTGACCATCATAGTAGCATGGTATTGTAGAAGGAGGGTGACCATCATAGTAGCATGGTATTGTAGAAGGAGGGTGACCATCATAGTTTCATGGTATTGTAGAAGGAGGGTGACCATCATAGTTTCATGGTATTGTAGAAGGAGGGTGACAGATGTCCTTCGACACTAGATCGCACATCAAGATGCCTTTTTTAATAAGTGACTCCTTTGTGAATTTCCACCCTCCAAAAACAACCAAAACACAAGCGTACATAGTGAACTGTCGACAAGTACTGCTTTATGTAAATGAATCTTCACATCTCATATTCTCTGCCTTAATCGGGAAGATTAAAAAAATGTGGAAAGAGTCAGGCCAAGTCTGCTCTGGGATTTCTTCAGCATAACCCTTCCATTGTCATAAACTCGAAAACCCATATTCAAACTTCAATTTGAAGAATCGAAACCACACAATGAGAAGATTGAATTTTAATCCCCTTTTGTATACACATTGAACAAACTTTGAAAAGAGTTTGCACACAAGTACACACAAGGTCTCACACACACACACACACACACACACACACACACACACACACACACACACACACACACACACACACACACACACACACACACACACACACACACACACACACACACACACACACACACACACACACACACTGTACATGACTTTATAGAACGATGATCTATTTCTCTAGACGTTCTTTGGTAAAAACTCAAAAGTTTTAAAAATGTGGTTTGAAATCGTGTTTTCCCTCAAGACTGCTTGTGTTATATAGAACCAAATGATGACTGGGAGTATGTTTTGTCTCTCACTCTGGTGTGAAACACAGTAACAGTGTGTGAAGTTGTCTGAGGACTGTTGTGCTTTTAAAATGGCGTTTTAATTCTTTATTTCTTCTTGCAGGCTTACAGGTATATTGGCTCAGAGTGAGTATCTTATTCATGGATGTCATATTTCTCTAATTTAGTTTGAATAAATTAGGAGTACACATTTTTTTAGTACATTTTGGTGTTGTTCTTTATTCTTTAGTTGTGATAACTTAAATAATGGCTAATTGTTTGCTAGGGACCATATTTTAAAATCTGAAAATATGATGTTTGTATTTTGTTTTGCTGTATAAGCTACTGACCAAAGCATACATTTATTTGATTTTGTTTTGAAACAAGCTTGTTGCATTTCTTAAATAATGAAATAAAGTATTATAACATGAATAATGTATTTGTTAAAGGATTCAAAACATTATTATTATTATTATTATTATTAATATGATTCATATGAATCTCAAAGACTTCACTTTCACTTCAATTGTCATGTGCATCTTAGAATGAATTCCACTTTAGTATTTACAATCTGTAAACAACATGTATACATGTCGAAATCGGCACCACTTCTTTATTATCAAATGTGTTCTGTTCTGTTTGTCACTGAGAGGAATAGTGTATTAATATTCATGTACATTTCACATCTGCAGTAAACTTTTAGACAATGTTTAGACTTTTACCCATCTCCCATTTTCACACTTTGTCTGTTTCCCTAATGTCCTTTATATACATATATATAAATATCCATGAAATGGACTATATTCAGTGGGTAATTTACTGCAGTTGTAAATTATGTATATATATATATGATTTACAACTGCAGTAAATGACCCACTGAATATAATCCATTTCATGGATTTGAATTACTATTATGGGATACTTTGTTATCCTTCATAATCTCCTGGGGGATTCCCACACTTTGTCTTTGTCATCATTGTCATGCAGCCCCAGTTTTGTCTTCTGTCAAATGTTTGTAAATACACACTCAAACCCTGAGATGCTTGAGATGCTTAACCTCAAGCTGCTCAAATCAAATCAGTCACATACACAGCAGATGTTATTGCAGGTGTGCAAATTTCTTGTTTAATTTTTTTTAGCAAGGCAAGTCAGTTAACAACAAATTCTTATTTTACAATGATAGCCTACCCCAGCCAAACTCTGACAACACTGGCCTAATGGGACTCCTGATCACAGCCGGTTGTGATAGGGCCTGGGATCGAACCAGGGTCAACAGTGCACTGAGATGCAGTGTCTTAGACCACTACGCCACTTGGGAGCCCCTGTACGGGGTGTGGAAACCCTGTTCACTGGAACACATCAGATTGATTTATCATGTGGTTTTAATGAAGAGGCAATAAGAGGGGCTATATTTAAGCAATAATGCCCGATGGGGTGTTATATATGGCCAATATACCACAGCTATGGGCTGTTCTTATGCATGACGCAACGCAGTGTGCCTGGATACAGCCCTTAGCGATGCTTTATTGGTCTTATACCACAAACCTCCGAGGTGCCTTATTGCCATTATGAACAGGTTAACAATGGTGTTAGAGAAGTAAACAAGTAGTTTTGCGTCATACCCGTGGTATATTGTCTCATATACCACAGTTGTAGCGTTATATTGTCTCATATACCACAGCTTTCAGTCAATCAGCATCCGGGGCTTGAACTACCCGGATTATAATAGTATTTATATTTATGTGGCGTGTTGTGTGCATGTAGAGGCTTAAACCCACAGCACGTAAGAGCTCCTTTTTCTTTGAAGAAAAAGTCACATGTTTAGCCCTGTAAACCTTCACTTCTAGTAGTGTTAACATTATGAGTATAGAGGGTGCAATATAGAGCCTATAAGCTTTGCCTTCTAGAATCTTGAACTCTTCGTTTTTTACCCTGCTGCTACTAGCTGTTTATCTACGCATAGTCACTTTACCCCTACTTACATGTACAAATTACCTCGACTAACCCACACATTGAATTGGAATTGTGAGTATTTTTAGACATAAGAAAATGTGTCTATCATCGAAGAGTGATATAGTATACCAACATAGTATACCCATAACATAACTTAGAAATAGCCAAGTCTAATGAACATATAATATTTTGTATTAGACATTGGATAAAATTAAATTAAGAGATTACCATCTGTGTAAATTACCCTATTGTCTGTAACATACTTGGACTCACACTAAGCCAAACACATACAATCACAGAATCATATATGATGAATATTAGATCATTTCAGATAAAGTGGATAAACGGTTCACTTGTTATTATTGCGTTATAGTTTGCGGCTGGTTAGTGAGGAGCAGGGATGCTTCTGTCCCTTTAAGAACGAGCGGTCTGGGGTGGTGCTTTCCTCCGCAAGGGCTTCTTGATATTAATAGTGTTGGTGTCTTGAAACTGACGTAATGCTTTGAGTCTGAGGTCCTGTCAAGCGATAACATTTCTGATAAAGAACTGAGATCACTGCAAACTAATCCTCCTTTTTTCCATCCAGACTCAGGCGTTTTAAAATATTATACACAGTCACCCTGATTCCACGTGCACAGGCGAGATTTGAAATCGTGTATCCCCTGTAACAAAAAAAATGTATAATAGCCTACCCCGAGATCAACAAACAAACAACACAAAGACGGTTCATGGCTTACGCCAAAGCTCCACCATCTTTTAGACTGCAAAGACTATTGCAATTTAATCAACAGGTAAGGACAAACTGAATCAATGCACGTTACTAGCACAGAGGCGAGCGATTAGATGTGAATCTACAGTAGTACCAGAATGCTGCTCGCTTTTAGCGAATGTTATGTAAGAGCTCAGGGATTTTCATGAATCAGTTGTGAGCTACTTTACTGTGAAAAAAAAAAACCCAGCGGTGCTTCTCGGATTTCACATGGCATTTAGGTTTTGTTGGGTCAAACGCATGAGAAATTGAAATTGGCTACTTGCTAGAAGCAGAGGGGGTCACGTATTGAGAAGGAAGAATAACATGAGTTGCAGTAGGTTTGTAGCTTTACTTTCTCCTTGCCGTTTCATTTAATCATTTGATTTCAGGGTGTTGTAGCGTTCGTTTAATTATTGTAAAAGCGCGACGCATTCTGGATAGGTGTTGGGGACAGAATAGCGCTATCTTCTTGAGAATATCTACTTTTATGTCTGCACACACACACACACACACACACACACACACACTGATACTATGAGGATTTTATTTGGCGCATCGTGTGTTTCTGTTTTCATTGTTCGTAAAGGGAGCGCATGGCAGAGGTTATATTAAGTTACAATGTAGCCTAATTGATTGGATTTCTGAAAGTTTTGTATTTATTTCGTAGTGTAATGTTGAAGTTGAATGATTCATGTCGAGAACTGAACAACGTTTAACACTCAATTTGTAAAACTTTCCGTAACTGTGATGTTCGTCAAAGATAAGAAAACGCGTAGGCATGGCAACACACTTGGGTCTGGAGAATATGTCAACTAACTACAATGAATGAGGCACAGCTAGGTTAGTTAAATTGCAAATTAAAGATATTTCACCAGTAACCCATTTTCTTAACTTTCCACATTGCATTCGTATGCGGTCGAATTTCTACGTTTTTGGTTGTTAGAATGTCCCAAGTCGTGTTGTGATTTTGTTACAAACAAGTGTAACAAAGTGCTGGGAACTTTATCAATGACGGATCAGTTCATTATTCAAAGTCATTATAAACTCGGTGGTTCGAGCCCTGAATGCTGATTGGCTGACAGCTGTGGTATATCAGACCGTATACCACAGGTATGACAAAACATATATTTTTACTGCTCTAATTACGGTGGTAATCACTTTATAATAGCAATGAGGCACCTCAGGGGTTTGCGCTAAATGGCTTATATACCACGGCTAAGGGCTGTGTCCAAGCACTCCGCGTTGCGTCGAGCTTTAGAGCAGCCCTTAGTTGTGGTACATTGGCCATATACCACACCTCCTCTGGTCTTATTGCTGAAGTATAGCAGGCCACTTGGAAAACTGAGTCATTTCCATATTCCAATCCATGTGGAGGGGATTAGGCTAAATCTCAAACAAGATGACACTTAGGTGCAGTGTGTGTGTGTGTGTGTGTGTGTGTGTGTGTGTGTGTGTGTGTGTGTGTGTGTGTGTGTGAGTCTGGGGAACTCATAAAGTTTAGACTAGCATGACTGGGCATCTTAATGAAGCAGCTCACTTTGCAGAAACTTAACTTAACTTTTCATAATGTTGTCATGAAGTGTTATAAAGATAATATATTTCTACCATTGTGATACCTGCTTCGTTGCTTTAGTGAGGAGGTGATGTAGTTTGGTTTGCTACTCAGCTGTTGGGGCAAAGTGCTGCTTTCAGAGGCATGTAAAACTGTCTTACTAGTAGTGCAGAACAGTTACACTATACCCTCGGTGTGTATGAACTTGATAGATACATTGTAACCATGGACATTGTAGCAAATAACCCCCTAAAGGTCTGGCCTTTTTCAAGGCATGACGTTGTACTTTTAGCCAGTGTTTCTGTCGATCTAAACATACTATTTTCCAGTTTGTAAGAAAATATATTTATTTTATCTGAACACAACTCTAAATCACCAACTTTTCAGCTTCTCTTAGACTTGGTTTTTTAGTGACGTTGTTATGACAATTTTTTTTAAATTTTTCACATGACACAAAATGATAATGTTGGCTCCAGTAGATGCTTCGTTAGTCTTTCCCGTAAACTGCGAAAGCAACCAAGCAGCCTACACGCCAACATACGTCAGGAGAAGCCACAGATCCTATGAAAGCCCTCTTGTCACTGAACGTTCTTTAATGACGTGGCCAAAGCAAACAAAGGCTTTCCATCATTCGAGGAGGGTAGAGAGTTAAAACATAGTCTCAACGATGTATAACAACAGTTACTGTACTGTTATTATTTACCCGTATGTCTTATGTACCAATTATTTATTTTGTCCATATGAATAACAACTTAATAGTGATAACACACACGTGCATGAATTGTATTTATTATACATAATATACATCAAAATATCTGGCCGCTAAAAAATATCCACTTCTCAAAGTCAACTTTGTCCTCACTGTAGCCGTGTACCTACTACCGAATCTGAATGATACACAAATGCACTTCACAAACCCTTAATTAAGTTTACAGTGGGAAATGTTTTGTCACAATAATCCACTGATGTGTGAAGCCACTCTTTCGTCTCATTTTCAAAGACAATTTTAGTTTGCCATTTTTAGTAAATTAGCGAATGATGGAAAAACATCAGTATTCTGTTGTGTTTACTACTCTATACAAGGACGGCTTCGTTCAAAACGGAGAGAAAAGATCCAAACAGTTTCTTTGATAAGAGCTGTGTGAAGTCTCTGCTGGATTGTGGTAGGTATATTTGAAGTGTAAATTGTTTCCCCATCTGTGAGTTCTTTTTTGGGGGGCTGCAGGAAATCAGCAATGTATAGGGAAGGAGCTTTATGGCTGACGGATGGATTTGAGTCTCGTCGTCGGTCGGAGAAAGCAGCAATGGGTGGTTTTGTGTTTGTTATACATGGCTTTAGAGTTTGCACAACTTCTTCTAGGGTGATTTCCCGAATTGCTTGTGAGGCCAGCCTCTCACTTTGCAGTGTATCTTTGTTCCAGATTCCACATGTAGGTGCTGCTGCATAAATACATTATTAATGAAAATATACATAGTTTGAAGCCTCATGAAATTAAACAGTTATGTAAAATATAAAAATCCTATAGGACATGAGAAACTTAACTAGAGCAGATTATACACATCCATGTCTCCCTGAAGAATTGTAGACGTCGACGATCCTAATGTAATTTGAGACGTAGGCTATTACAGAAATGAGGTCAAATTGTGATACGTTTATTGATGAAGATTTAGATTTGTTTTGTCGACTCAGATACCCTTCATTACCATACAGCAAAGTTTTGCATTTTTCTGGCGGCGGTTGTATCTCAGTGAAAACACATTGAAATCGAAAATGATCCTTAGACATACTGTATAATATCTGTATAGTCATTTCTGACCGTTGTCTAGGAAACCCCCCTAATATCCATTCACTTAAATAGACAAGAGTACAGGCCTGCTCACATATATTTTCTCACTTTGAATGTTGTTTTTGCTTTTAAAACAAAAAGCGCCCTATGGATGTCACGTTCTGACCTTTATTTCCTTTGTTTTGTCTTTGTTTTAGTATGGTCAGGGCGTGAGTTGGGGTGGGCAGTCTATGTGTGTTTTTCTATGTTTTTCCATTTCTATGTTTGGCCTGATATGGTTCTCAATCAGAGGCAGCTGTTTATCGTTGTCACAGATTGAGAACCATATTTAGGTAGCCTGGGTTTCACTGTTGTGGGTGTTTGTTTCTGTGTGATGGTTGTCACCACACTGTACTGGTTCGGTTTGGTCACGTATTCCTTTATTGTTTTTGTATTTCTTAGTGTTCAGTGCTTTTCTTATTAAAATGGTCATGAACACTTACCATGCCGCATCTTGGTCCGATCCTTACTCCTCTTCAGACGAAGAGGAGGAAATCTGCCGTTACAATGGAACACACTGGTCTACTGTGTCTTTAATTATTCAGTTTAATGCTTTTGCAAGTGACTAGACACCTTCTCTGGTGGTTTGATACATGCAACCAGGAGAGGCAGGAAACTTTCGCTTTTCTTTAACCCTCTGACATAATTCACATGTTTACTTTGAGAGGAAGGACAGCAGTAATTGGTAGCGTTAAAAAGTCATAAGGTGAATGCACCAATTTTTAAGTCGCTCTGGATAAGAGCGTCTGCTAAATGACTTAAATGTAAATGTAAATGTATTAACACCTCAGAATCACCTTAGCAAACAAATATACTGAACAAAAATAGAAACGCAACATGGAACAATTTTTAAGATTTTACCGCGCTACAGTTCATATAAGGAAATCAGTTAACTTAATCATCTCTGTGCATTCAAATTGCCATCGATAAAATGCAATTGTGTTTGTTGCCCGTAGCTTATACCTGCCCATACCATAACTCCACTGCTACCATGGGGTACTCTGTTCACAACGTTGACGTCAACAAACCGCTCACCCACACGACCCCATACATGTGGTCTGCAGGCCGGTTGGACGTATTGACAATTTCTCTAGAAATTTCTCAATTTCTCTTATGGTAGAGAAATTAACATACACTTCTATGTCCACAGCTCTGGTGGACATTCCTGCAGTCAACATGCCAATTGCACGCTCCCTCAAAACTTGAGGCTCACTAACAGGGATGTAAACAAATTTCTGCACAAAATTTGAGAAGAATAAGCTTTTGTGCATATGAAATATTTCTGGGATCTTTTATTTCAGCTCATGAGACATGAGACCAACATGTGACTTGTTGCGTTTATATTTTTGTTCAGTATAGTGTTTTTCCAGGTTTGTGGGAAAATGGGTCCAGGGTTAGAGTAGCCTATGTTGTTTATTCTTTTCTTTTGATTTGTTTTAAAAAGTCCATCTCACTGTCAGTTGCTGATCCAATACCTGTAATAGTTATTTTATTTCACACAACTGTTGCATTTAACAGAAACATGTTTTTCATATATTCTGAACAACAGGCTCTTAAAGGGATAGAAAGTGGGCATGGTTATTGAGGATAATAGGGATCTGTCATTTATTTATTTAACCTTTATTTAACTAGGCAAGTCAGTTAAGAGCAAATTCTTATTTACAATGACAGCCTACCCCGGCCAAACCCTAACCTGGATGACGCGGGGCCAATTGTGCTCCGCCCTATGGGACTCCCAATCACAGCTGTTTGTGATACAGCCAGGAATTGAACCAGGGTCTGCAGTGACCCCTCTAGCACTGAGATACAGTACCTTAGACCGCTGCGCCACTTGGGAAGCCCCCTGAGTGTGTTCACCTGTTAAAGCAAGTCAGTATTTGAACAACTGCTTGTTGTACCTCCTCCAGTCATATGGATGGGGGTGGCTTGTAATGGGCTCTGTATGCAGCAGTGGCCTATGGTGTGATTTGGCAAGGTGTAGTGATGTGGGCCTAGACACTTTCTGATTTATATTAGGGATAAATCAAGCGGCCTATGTTTCCAGACCTGCTGTCTGTGTCTGGTAGACATTTCTTGTAGGTTTAGATCAGGATTTGCCCTTTATCACATAAGAATCCGCACCTCTTTTCTACACCAGACTTAGAAATTGTGTTTGTGTGTGTTTGTGTTTTATCTTAGGACTTCCATAATGCACTTTGGGCTAGCCAGCTTAGAAATTCCCTTAACCATCACTCAGACACAGATAAACCTATTGATTAGGAGCAGAGTATGCAAAAAAATGTGTTTAGCTCCTCTCCTCTCCTCTCCTCTCCTCTCCTCTCCTCTCCTCTCCTCTCCTCTTTAGAACTCTGATGAGTCAGTTTAGCCTCTGTGTTCATGATTTGTCTATTAGGGTGTGTTCTTTATTTCCTCCACTATTGTTCAGTGTTTTTCTACTGTAGTGGGCACGGCATAGGCCATTACATCTCAGACAGGTTGGACAGGATGAGTCGCTGAGAAGAGTTGGAGAAAATAGTATTCCTGGGGAAGGTTTGTTTTTCTGTATCCAATTTGGTTTGTCAGAGGGTCTACCGTTAGAGCTCCTGCTCATTCATGAGACCGACAGCCCGGCAGTTGGATGATGCCTTGCACAGGACTGACTCTGATTTGTAATGACCACGTCATTAATTGTGTTTTTACTGATCATTGTTCTCTCTCTCGAAATCACATGGAAGGCAAAATGTCGGTCAGTATGGCCTTCATACTTTTTATAGCTATTGTTATAGATATCTTTATAGCTATTGTTTTGAGACAAATGTAGAGGTTTACTTGCATGTTTAATGTGCATTTGTGGGATACATGTCAAGGTACATGTAGACTTTAAAGATTATTGTGTTGATTTCACTTTTTTTGTGCTTCCTTGATTTTGACGTGTTTTCTTTTTGTTGAATGGGGTGTGATTGCAGAGAGAGAAGCTTTGTGATGTGTGCTGCAGTGGAACCCAGGACTGCTATGACCTGTGACCTCTGAAGACACACGTGGAAGAAGAGAGACAACTTTTACAAACTTCAGAAAGACCCTGCCGCCAACAACAACAAGACCAAAGAAAAGACAATGGAATAAATGAATCTTCAGCATGGATGTGGAATTTAGGATACCTCAGTCAAGAAGCAGGGACCCTGGATGTTGATCCTACTCTGATAATCTTTCTCCCTGTGGAATCTGTGCTGATAATGCGCTAACCCAATGCTCAGCAGAGGTATGATCTCTCTTGTTGTAGGCCTCAATATACACAGATTATGCTTAGAAAAATGTGAATATTGTTTATTTTCACGTCATTTGAAATGGTTTCAAGTCAGCCGAAACCCAAATTATTAAAGATTGTAAATGCTATTTTTTCAATCTTTTTCGAAAACCGAGTCACAGGGTTCTCAAAATATATTTTATTGAACTGTAGCTTGATCCTCGTTGTTGTGGAGTTGTTTTGTTCGGCTCCTTTTTAGCAGTTTTATGTTCTTAGCTGTGGTATATTCCAGCATTTTGATCTGGTGTTGAAGGCAGTACCATCTGTATTTGTAGAGCTTATTATGTGGAATGTTGTCTATATTGACTTAATGTTTCGACCTCCCCCTGGACCACACACATGCTCATGGTACGTTCTCTGTTCACTCTGCTCTTGTCTAGATGGGTCAACTGACAGTTTTATTGTCTGTATCTTTATCATCTGATCTTTTAAAAAACGTTCCAGGAGGTTGTTGCTATAAAGTAGGTTTATACAGTGTTGTTACAGCTTAGTCATACCTAACGTTTATTCATACTGAGACACAGTTACTGGCAGTACATATAGACAACAGTATTTCATGTTATTGACAGATGTAACAGGACTCATACCTAACGTTTATTCATACTGAGACACACAGTTACTGGCAGTACATATAGACAACAGTATTTCATGTTATTGGCAAATGTAACAGGACTCATACCTAACGTTTATTCATACTGAGACACAGTTCCTGGCAGTACATATAGACAACAGTATTTCATGTTATTGACAAATGTAACAGGACTCATACCTAACGTTTATTCATATTGAGACACCGTTACTGGCAGTACATATAGACAACAGTATTTCATGTTATTGACAGATGTAACAGGACTCATACCTAACGTTTATTCATACTGAGACACAGTTACTGGCAGTACATATATATAGAGAACAGTATTTCATGTTATTGACAGATGTAACAGGACTCATACCTAATGTTTATTCATACTGAGACACAGTTACTGGCAGTACATATAGACACCAGTATTTCATGTTATTGACAGATGTAACAGGACTCATACCTAACGTTTATTCATACTGAGACACAGTTACTGGCAGTACATATAGACAACAGTATTTCATGTTATTGACAGATGTAACAGGACTCATACCTAACGTTTATTCATACTGAGACACAGTTACTGGCAGTACATATAGACAACAGTATTTCATGTTATTGACAGATGTAACAGGACTCATACCTAACGTTTATTCATACTGAGACACACAGTTACTGGCAGTACATATAGACAACAGTATTTCATGTTATTGGCAAATGTAACAGGACTCATACCTAACGTTTATTCATACTGAGACACAGTTACTGGCAGTACATATAGACAACAGTATTTCATGTTATTGACAGATGTAACAGGACTCATACCTAACGTTTATTCATACTGAGACACAGTTACTGGCAGTACATATAGACAACAGTATTTCATGTTATTGACAGATGTAACAGGACTCATACCTAACGTTTATTCATACTGAGACACAGTTACTGGCAGTACATATAGACAACAGTATTTCATGTTATTGACAGATGTAACAGGACTCATACCTAACGTTTATTCATACTGAGACACACAGTTACTGGCAGTACATATAGACAACAGTATTTCATGTTATTGGCAAATGTAACAGGACTCATACCTAATGTTTATTCATACTGAGACACAGTTACTGGCAGTACATATAGACAACAGTATTTCATGTTATTGACAAATGTAACAGGACTCATACCTAACGTTTATTCATATTGAGACACCGTTACTGGCAGTACATATAGACAACAGTATTTCATGTTATTGACAGATGTAACAGGACTCATACCTAACGTTTATTCATACTGAGACACAGTTACTGGCAGTACATATATATAGACAACAGTATTTCATGTTATTGACAGATGTAACAGGACTCATACCTAATGTTTATTCATACTGAGACACAGTTACTGGCAGTACATATAGACACCAGTATTTCATGTTATTGACAGATGTAACAGGACTCATACCTAACGTTTATTCATACTGAGACACAGTTACTGGCAGTACATATAGACAACAGTATTTCATGTTATTGACAGATGTAACAGGACTCATACCTAACGTTTATTCATACTGAGACACAGTTACTGGCAGTACATATAGACAACAGTATTTCATGTTATTGACAGATGTAACAGGACTCATACCTAACGTTTATTCATACTGAGACACACAGTTACTGGCAGTACATATAGACAACAGTATTTCATGTTATTGGCAAATGTAACAGGACTCATACCTAACGTTTATTCATACTGAGACACAGTTACTGGCAGTACATATAGACAACAGTATTTCATGTTATTGACAAATGTAACAGGACTCATACCTAACGTTTATTCATATTGAGACACCGTTACTGGCAGTACATATAGACAACAGTATTTCATGTTATTGACAGATGTAACAGGACTCATACCTAACGTTTATTCATACTGAGACACAGTTACTGGCAGTACATATATATAGACAACAGTATTTCATGTTATTGACAGATGTAACAGGACTCATACCTAATGTTTATTCATACTGAGACACAGTTACTGGCAGTACATATAGACACCAGTATTTCATGTTATTGACAGATGTAACAGGACTCATACCTAACGTTTATTCATACTGAGACACAGTTACTGGCAGTACATATAGACAACAGTATTTCATGTTATTGACAGATGTAACAGGACTCATACCTAACGTTTATTCATACTGAGACACAGTTACTGGCAGTACATATAGACAACAGTATTTCATGTTATTGACAAATGTAACAGGACTCATACCTAACGTTTATTCATACTGAGACACAGTTACTGGCAGTACATATAGACAACAATATTTCATGTTATTGGCAAATGTAACATGACTCATACCTAACGTTTATTCATACTGAGACACACAGTTACTGGCAGTACATATAGACAACAGTATTTCATGTTATTGACAAATGTAACAGGACTCATACCTAACATTTATTCATACTGAGACACACAGTTACTGGCAGTACATATAGACAACAGTATTTCATGTTATTGACAGATGTAACAGGACTCATACCTAACGTTTATTCATACTGAGACACAGTTACTGGCAGTACATATAGACAACAGTATTTCATGTTATTGACAAATGTAACAGGACTCATACCTAACGTTTATTCATACTGAGACACACAGTTCCTGGCAGTACATATAGACAACAGTATTTCATGTTATTGACAAATGTAACAGGACTCATACCTAACGTTTATTCATACTGAGACACACAGTTACTGGCAGTACATATAGACAACAGTATTTCATGTTATTGACAGATGTAACAGGACTCATACCTGAAGTAAATTTCACATACTGAGACACAAAGTTTCAGGTGATTTTGCAGGGTAGGAAGGATAAGGTTTCAGGTGAATTTGCAGGGTAGGAAGGATAAAGTTTCAGGTGATTTTGCAGGGTAGGATAAACAATGTTTCAGGTGATTTTGCAGGGTAGGATAAACAATGTTTCAGGTGATTTTGCAGGGTAGGAAGGATAAAGTTTCAGGTGAATTTGCAGGGTAGGAAGGATAAAGTTTCAGGTGAATTTGCAGGGTAGGAAGGACAACGTTTCAGGTGATTTTGCAGGGTAGGAAGGATAAAGTTTCAGGTGAATTTGCAGGGTAGGAAGGACAACGTTTCAGGTGATTTTGCAGGGTAGGTAGTAGTAAGTTACTGGCAGTATGTATTGCTTGTATAGCCTAGAACAATATTGCATGGTATTGACAGATGCAACAGGAGTGCTGCTTTGCCTTTCCCATGAACTGCTGAGGAATAATTAATTATGAAGATAGATGAGTCTAATTAGATGTGAACCAACACCTGTCATCTTTCTTAACAATCAATTTGCCTCGCATGAAACAGTGTCCTTATTTATACTTGTATTTTGGTCAATGCTAGCATTGCCATCAAGAGACAGGTTATCACTCTTGATAAGGACACTACAATATTTCAACATTTATGGTAATGAATCAATAACTGCGGTGCTTGTTTTTTGTCACAAGGACTCAGTCATTTATGCTGTTTCTTTCTAAATCCTCAGCGTCAGTACAAGTGTTGTGCCCGTTGCTGTGCATTGCACTATGGCATTGAAGAGCAATGAGCACAGAAATCTAATACTCTCATTAAGTTTGGAAAGTGTCCGCACAGCAGGCGGTTTGGACTTCTTAACAGTAGGTGACCTTAAGTGACGTATCTCAAAATGTGTGTCATGGTTGATAATGTTCTCTTCATCCAGATCCAAATATTAAACATGATAATTAACAGCTATTACGAGAAAATGTATTTGTTAACGCTGCAGAAACGTTTTCTCCTGACTGTCTAGCGATTTCAGTAGATTTGTATAATGTTTAATACATGCTCTCTTAACCCATCCAGACTACTCAAAACAGAAAATGTGTCTGTACTTGAGGAATAACATTACCTCTGTGTTGTAATGGGCTTAACTTAAAGCTTTCAGTTGGTTCTTAGAGCTTTCAGTTGGTTCTTAAAGCTTTCCGTTGGTTCTTAGAGCTTTCAGTTGGTTCTTAGAGCTTTCAGTTGGTTCTTAAAGCTTTCAGTTGGTTCTTAGAGCTTTCAGTTGGTTCTTAAAGCTTTCAGTTGTTTCTTAAAGCTTTCAATTGGTTCTTAAAGCTTTCAGTTGGTTCTTAGAGCTTTCAGTTGGTTCTTAAAGCTTTCAGTTGGTTCTTAGAGCTTTCAGTTGGTTCTTAGAGCTTTCAGTTGGTTCTTAGAGCTTTCAGTTAGTTCTTAAAGCTTTCAGTTGGTTCTTAGAGCTTTCAGTTGGTTCTTAGAGCTTTCAGTTGGTTCTTAAAGCTTTCAGTTGGTTCTTAAAGCTTTCAGTTGGTTCTTAGAGCTTTCAGTTGGTTCTTAGAGCTTTCAGTTGGTTATTAAAGCTTTCAGTTGGTTCTTAGAGCTTTCAGTTGGTTCTTAGAGCTTTCAGTTGGTTCTTAAAGCTTTCGGTTGGTTCTTAGAGCTTTCAGTTGGTTCTTAAAGATTTCAGTTGGTTCTTAAAGCTTTCAGTTGGTTCTTAGAGCTTTCAGTTGGTTCTTAAAGCTTTCAGTTGGTTCTTAAAGCTTTCAGTTGTGCTTCATAGAGACAGCTGAGCTATTATTAACAACCAATGAAACATGCATTCAAGTGTTTCGAGTGTTATTCTCATGATCAGCTCAGCCATAGAAAACATAGACCCAAAAAAGGAAAACACAAGATTGTTTTGAATACTTATTTTTTTTGTGTTAGATGGTAGATGTTTGTAAAAAGTGATTGGCTTGCGTCTAGATACAGGTACATCAGTGGATTTATTTAATATGTTACCTGAGCTGATTCAGAGTACTGAGTGTGAAGTCATCATCCTGATAGATGTCTGGTAGCGCCGTCTGCTAAGACAGTTTGCTCATAATTCAATAATTGTGAGTTCTAATTTACAATATTAATTTCGTGCCCACACACTTTTAATTGAAAACTGAAAGCCTAGCTGTGAAGGGGGGTCGCCCTGGTAGTAGTTGTAGGTTTTTATACAGTACCCAAGAACAATCTGTGAGTTACATTGACCACCAGAGCTACATGGTAAATACTGCAATATGGGTTGGATTGAATTGAGCTCCTAATTTTAATTTTCAAGGTGATGATTGCACTTTTCTTCCCAATACAGCCCACATTTAAACATTTTGTTTGCATCCCATGGGGGATTCAGCCTTACACTGCAAGTGGCAATAGATGTCAGGAACTCATTGTCTTACCACTGTGAGCTAACTATCCAGAGCCGTATTTGCTTGTGATGCACATCATTTTATTATCAGAGCGTGCCAGTGGACCTCTGGTATATATGCTTTAGTGAAAAAGTGTTGGGATCAGGTACAGCTACGTTTACCCACCCCCTACAATGAATATTTATGAGCAAGTTCCCCCACCCACAACTGCTCACCTGAATGCATTTTTAATACATTTTTATTGAATGGGTTGGACAAAGGCTGAAATTGGGGTTGTTACCTTTGAAAATACTCCAAACTAGAAGGTGGTAGTAGCATTGCTTGCCAATGCATATCCATGCATATTGCTTAGGTGGGTTAAGAGATTCCAAGCTATCTGCGCTAATGTTTGGTATTTTGTAGAACTTCATTGTTGTACCTTGCCAGTGTCGTGTGCATTGTGTCTGTGCACTGAGCTAGCTACCATCTCATAGCCTACATTGTGTCTGTGCACTGAGCTAGCTACCATCTCATAGCCTACATTGTGTCTGTGCACTGAGCTAGCTACCATCTCATAGCCTACATTGTGTCTGTGCACTGAGCTAGCTACCATCTCATAGCCTACATTGTGTCTGTGCACTGAGCTAGCTACCATCTCATAGCCTACATTGTGTCTGTGCACTGAGCTAGCTACCATCTCATAGCCTACATTGTGTCTGTGCACTGAGCTAGCTACCATCTCATAGCCTACATTGTGTCTGTGCACTGAGCTAGCTACCATCTCATAGCCTACATTGTGTCTGTGCACTGAGCTAGCTACCATCTCATAGCCTACATTGTGTCTGTGCACTGAGCTAGCTACCATCTCATAGCCTACATTGTGTCTGTGCACTGAGCTAGCTACCATCTCATAGCCTACATTGTGTCTGTGCACTGAGCTAGCTACCGTCTCATAGCCTACATTGTGTCTGTGCACTGAGCTAGCTACCGTCTCATAGCCTACATTGTGTCTGTGCACTGAGCTAGCTACCATCTCATAGCCTACATTGCATATGAAGTGTGACTGGCTCATCCATAGATGTTCTATCTTTCACCCTTTTTTTGGTTGGCTTCGTGCTCTCTGATTGGCACAAAGTCAAGTTGTTGGCCACTGACGAGAATCTCTGTTATAGTCGGTCGGTATAGTCGGTTGGTCACTGCCGGGTCGGTTGGTCACTGCCGGGTCGGTTGGTCACTGCCGGGTCGGTTGGTCACTGCCGGGTCGGTACGTCACTGCCGGGTCGGTTGTTCACTGCCGGGTCGGTTGGTCACTGCCGGGTCGGTACGTCACTGCCGGGTCGGTACGTCACTGCCGGGTCGGTACGTCACTGCCGGGTCGGTTGGTCACTGCCCGGTCGGTTGGTCACTGCCGGGTCGGTACGTCACTGCCGGGTCGGTACGTCACTGCCGGGTCGGTACGTCACTGCCGGGTCGGTTGGTCACTGCCCGGTCGGTTGGTCACTGCCGGGTCGGTACGTCACTGCCGGGTCGGTTGGTCACTGCCGGGTCGGTACGTCACTGCCGGGTCGGTACGTCACTGCCGGGTCGGTTGGTCACTGCCGGGTTGGTACGTCACTGCCGGGTCGGTACGCAGCAGGTAGCTCTTTTCATCTAACAAGAGAAGGAACTGTGATAAGACTATCTGCAGTCTATCGGCAGTCTATCGGCCATCTATCGGCAGTCTACCGGCCGTCTATCGGCAGTCTACCGGCGGTCTATCGGCAGTCTATCGGCTGTCTATCGGCAGTCTATTGGCAGTGAGATTCTCAGTGTGTTTAATGCCTTAGAGTTGTAGAAGGGGTGGTGTGAACCTGCTCATTAAGGAACGAAAGGTTGAATGCTGGCGGCTGATTACGCCGTCATCTCCCCCTCATTCTCATGCACCTTATTGCAATAACCCTGAAACCCACTGAACTAATCTAATTAGTTTGAGAACAAGAAATTATCCTGGGTCATTTGCAGAATGCATAAACAAGAGAGCGATTCATTCTCTTGTGGCGTTAAGAAATAAATGGGTAAGTGCAGGCCTGTTGTTTTTAGTGGATTGCTTCCATGAGGTCTGCACCATATGGTGGTGGAAACAAAGCCCCAAAAGGAGCAAAGAAAAAGGGGGACGGACGCTGCAGTGAAGCTGCAATAACAAAGTGTCTTGAGTCAAACCCCCTTCAATTAAAGGATGTTTTTTTTTGTGCGTCTAAATGCAGATGCAAAAAATACCAACCGTAACTAAATGGACCCGACCACATTGTTCACACATAGGAGGAGTCTGGTCAGGACCAGCACCAGAACTGTATTGAGCCGCTGGGCCACAATTCCAAACTGTACATTGTTGAGGAATTCTGCGTTGCCAGGCTATTTTTGGTGGGGTTCCATTTCAGGTTGCCAGGTGACAGAGATTGCATTCCTTCCTTGTTACATGACTACCCATGATCCTCCAGGTATCCTAGTCACAGTATCCTATCCCGCTGGTCACTACTGGAATGTCATGTGGCCAGTAGTAAGTAGCCTGATGTGAAATTTATACAATTTACGTGTGTCCAAAGACAAGTCTCTTCACTTGCCAAAGCAATTAAGAACCGTAAGAACCACTCTTTCCCGGTGAGGTTGCTTCCCCAAACCCTCCAAATGATCCCCTCTCAGCCCGACGCGGTCTTCTTTCCACAGAAAGGCCAATTCACAAGTCTAGGTGTTGACCCAACATGGAGAAGACGAGCATTACGTTTGACAATAGTAAACCAGGTTGAAAAGCCTTCTTTCTTTGAGTCTCTCAGGGTAGTCTACTTCATGTGTGGCTGCTAAACTCAGAAGCAGTCTGTATCCCTCTCCCTTTATATTAGGGGTTATTATCCCTCTCCCTTTACATTAAGGGTTATTATCCCTCTCCCTTTACATTAGGGGTTATTATCCCTCTCCCTTTACATTAGGGGTTATTATCCCTCTCCCTTTACATTAGGGGTTATTATCCCTCTCCCTTTACATTAGGGGTTATTATCCCTCTCCCTTTAAATTAGGGGTTATTATCCCTCTCCCTTTACATTAGGGGTTATTATCCCTCTCCCTTTACATTAGGGGTTATTATCCCTCTGCCTTTACATTAGGGGTTATTATCCCTCTCCCTTTACATTAGGGGTTATTATCCATCTCCCTTTACATTAGGGCTTATTATCCCTCTCCCTTTACATTAGGGGTTATTATCCCTCTGCCTTTACATTAGGGGTTATTATCCCTCTGCCTTTACATTAGGGGTTATTATCCCTCTCCCTTTACATTAGGGGTTATTATCCCTCTCCCTTTACAATAGGGGTTATTATCCCTCTCCCTTTACATTAGGGGTTATTATCCCTCTCCCTTTACATTAGGGGTTATTATCCCTCTCCCTTTACATTAGGGGTTATTATTCCTCTGCCTTTACAATAGGGGTTATTATCCCTCTCCCTTTACATTAGGGGTTATTATCCCTCTGCCTTTACATTAGGGGTTATTATCCCTCTCCCTTTACATTAGGGGTAATTATCCCTCTCCCTTTACATTAGGGGTTATTATCCCTCTGCCTTTACAATAGGGGTTATTATCCCTCTCCCTTTACATTAGGGGTTATTATCCCTCTGCCTTTACATTAGGGGTTATTATCCCTCTCCCTTTACATTAGGGGTTATTATCCCTCTCCCTTTACATTAGGGGTTATTATCCCTTTGCCTTTACATTAGGGGTTATTATCCCTCTCCCTTTACATTAGGGGTTATTATCCCTCTCCCTTTACATTAAGGGTTATTATCCCTCTCCCTTTACATTAAGGGTTATTATCCCTCTGCCTTTACAATAGGGGTTATTATCCCTCTCCCTTTACATTAAGGGTTATTATCCCTCTGCCTTTACATTAGGGGTTATTATCCCTCTGCCTTTACATTAGGGGTTATTATCCCTCTCCCTTTACATTAGGGGTTATTAGACCTGTAGTAAATTATTTCTAGTATAGAGCAGACCTTTAGTAGTTCAATACTGGGCTTCAGGCAGCAGAGGAGATGGTCCCCTTGCCTCGACAGACCCTACAGAGAAACCTCCAAGCCCCTTTCTCCTCTCTCCTCTCTCTCTCCTCCCTTACTCATCCCTCTCTCCTCTCTCCCAGCATGAACCCTGCTCTGGTTGCTGTCGGTTTCCTGTCATAAGAGACATACGGTTGGTAGCTCAATCTCTCCCACCCCCAGCGCTGGTACCATCCCATAACTCTTCAGGCATTCCTGTGGACCAGACAGAGACTGGGTCTGCAGTCGCTCCACCAAACCCTCTCAGCACCTATTATGGTCAACAGGCCGGGGTCGCTGTCAGGCCTGCTGCGTTTTGATTCACCGTCTACCCAGGATTCCTCCTGCCTGCGTCTGTTTTCACCACCATGTTCTTAACGTCCTAGATAGGAGATAAAATATCCATAAACAGCACTTGAAAGAAAATGTAAATGTTTATAGATTTCCTGCGAGACTTATCTGATATTGTTCTTATTCGTACGTCTAGGAGTTGACAAAAAGTTGCCTGGGACAAGCCAAAACTCAACCCAAGGCCCTTTTTGTACAGGGAGCCTGAACTGAAGATTTAAGTGGACAGTTGGCCCTGTAGATGAGGAGCAAGGAACTGACACTGGGGTTGGAAAGAATTCCAAAACCATACAAATCTCTGCAAGACATTCCCACCTGTCTGTTCAACTCAGCCACACCCCCGCCACACCCCCAGCCCCAGCCAACTGCTGTATGGAGAGAGACTGGGAGGGAAGTAGCTAACTGCTGTATGGAGAGAGACTGGGAGGGAAGTAGCTAACTGCTGTATGGAGAGAGACTGGGAGGGAAGTAGCTAACTGCTCTATGGAGAGAGACTGGGAGGGAAGTAGCTAACTGCTCTATGGAGAGAGACTGGGAGGGAAGTAGCTAACTGCTGTATGGAGAGAGACTGGGAGGGAAGTAGCTAACTGCTGTATGGAGAGAGACTGGTAGGGAAGTAGCTAACTGCTGTATGGAGAGAGACTGGGAGGGAAGTAGCTAACTGCTGTATGGAGAGAGACTGGGAAGGAAGTAGCTAACTGCTGTATGGAGAGAGACTGGGAGGGAAGTAGCTAACTGCTGTATGGAGAGAGACTGGGAGGGAAGTAGCTAACTGCTGTATGGAGAGAGACTGGGAGGGAAGTAGCTAACTGCTGTATGGAGAGAGACTGGGAGGGAAGTAGCTAACTGCTCTATGGAGAGAGACTGGGAGGGAAGTAGCTAACTGCTCTATGGAGAGAGACTGGGAGGGAAGTAGCTAACTGCTGTATGGAGAGAGACTGGGAGGGAAGTAGCTAACTGCTGTATGGAGAGAGACTGGGAGGGAAGTAGCTAACTGCTCTATGGAGAGAGACTGGGAGGGAAGTAGCTAACTGCTGTATGGAGAGAGACTGGGAGGGAAGCAGTTAGCTAAACTGCTCTATGGAGAGAGACTGGGAGGGAAGTAGCTAACTGCTGTATGGAGAGAGACTGGGAGGGAAGTAGCTAACTGCTCTATGGAGAGAGACTGGGAGGGAAGTAGCTAACTGCTGTATGGAGAGAGACTGGGAGGGAAGTAGCTAACTGCTCTATTGAGAGAGGCAGATAGACTGGAAGGGGGGCAGGCCTTTTTTGGGTGTCAGAGAGGCTGGGACAGGGTCAGCTTTTTGTTTGGGTGGCAGAGAGACTGGCAGGTAAGCAGCTCTGTTTGGGAGACAGAAGAACACTTTTATGGTGCTGCCACTCCTCTCATATTGATGAGTCAGTGCATGCCCGGAGTCTAGAGAGAGGAGAGTGGTAATGAGAGAAAGAGAGAGGAGAGACACACACCCTTGCATACACACCCCAGACACCAGTGTTTATGTAATGCTAGAGTTAAGCAATAAGGCCAGACGAGGTGTGGTTTGGTATATGATATTAGGTTAAATAAATAATATGGACAATATACCATGAATAAAGACTATTCCTATGCACGACGCAACCCATAGTATACAGTTTGATACACCACGGGCATTCAGCCAATCAGCATTCAGGGCTCGAACCACCTGGTTTATGAAAGCAAATAGTCCTGTTTTGTCACGAGAGATTGTGTCTTAAATCACATGCAGACGTAAACAGACCTCAGTATTTTGAAAATGGTCTGTCTGTTTATTTATGAGGGTCTACTGTGTTGCCGGTAAGGTGATCTCTTCGGGACATCAGCCCTCAAGTCCAGATCAC
Organism: Oncorhynchus keta; assembly: GCF_023373465.1. Taxonomy (NCBI): domain Eukaryota; kingdom Metazoa; phylum Chordata; class Actinopteri; order Salmoniformes; family Salmonidae; genus Oncorhynchus; species Oncorhynchus keta. Next base: position 35,290,798 of record NC_068440.1, on the reverse strand, counting down.
CTGCTCAACTGTTGTGGCCGATAGGTTAGCTGGAAATGGGAGTCAGGTGTAAGAGGAAAGGGAATCTACTGCGTAGCCAATGAAGACAGTATGGTCCTCCCTTCCTGTTCATTACCCCTGGGATGGTGTGAAGTATAGGGTGTAATATTTGTGGATGAGGGTCACTGGGTGCTTCTGTAGTCATCCATTCAGACCGAAACACTAATGTGTACTTATTACAGTCACAGCCATGTCTGTCTGTCTGTCTGTCTGTCTGTCTGTCTGTCTGTCTGTCTGTCTGTCTGTCTGTCTGTCTGTCTGTCTGTCTGTCTGTCTGTCTGTCTGTCTGTCTGTCTGTCTGTCTGTCTGTCTGTCTGTCTGTCTGTCTGTCTGTCTCACAGCCATGTCTGTCTGTCTGTCTGTCTGTCTGTCTGTCTGTCTGTCTGTCTGTCTGTCTGTCTCACAGCCATGTCTGTCTGTCTGTCTGTCTGTCTGTCTGTCTGTCTGTCTGTCTGTCTGTCTGTCTGTCTGTCTGTCTCACAGCCATGTCTGTCTGTCTGTCTGTCTGTCTGTCCGTCCGTCCGTCTGTCTGTCTGTCTGTCTCACAGCCATGTCTGTCTGTCTGTCTGTCTGTCTGTCTGTCTGTCTGTCTGTCTGTCTGTCTGTCTGTCTGTCTGTCTCACAGCCATGTCTGTCTGTCTGTCTGTCTGTCTGTCTGTCTGTCTGTCTGTCTGTCCGTCCGTCCGTCCGTCCGTCCGTCCGTCCGTCCGTCCGTCTGTCTGTCTGTCTCACAGCCATGTCTGTCTGTCTGTCTGTCTGTCTGTCTGTCTGTCTGTCTGTCTGTCTGTCTGTCTGTCTGTCTGTCTGTCTGTCTGTCTGGAAAAAGTGTCTGCTAAATGGCATATATATATTGTAAAGAATTAGTTACTGATCTATGGTACTATAGTCTCCCTTGAGTCCAAGCGCTGATGATGACAAACTGAAAATGCATGTTCCAATTTGCATCTGCACTTTTATTTAAAGTCCTTGTGAGCCTTTGTTGACCTCCGCTTCGAGGTCGCCATTACTGAATCCTTTCATTGCAAAAAACTCTTGTTCTTTCGAGTTGGGCTATACAGTACACACTGTAGGTCACACCTAGCTAGAGCCTGTTGTGCTTGGGGTGTCATAGCCAAATCATAGTAGGTGTTAGGCTTATCAGTGTTTATAAGAGGGATGGTAGTGTGAGTTGCCAATGGCGCCATCTCAGACCAGACATTTTAGTGGCTCCCCTCTTGGCTGCAGAGACAATATTTCTCTATTTTAAAGCAAAATTCCTGCAATTCTACACATTTTGCCATTGGGTGGAGAGAACATTTACAGTTTTAAAGCCAGTTTCCTGCAATTCTAAATGCGATATTCTATGTTTTTTTTAAAATGTAACTAGGCAAGTCAGTTAAGAACAAAATTCTTATTTACAATGACGGCCTACCCTTCCCCTAACCCAGATAATATTGGGCCAATTATGCACCGTCCTGTGGGTTTCCCAATCACGGCCGGTTGTGATACAGCCTGGAATCAAACCAGGGTCTGTAGTGACACCTCTAGCACTGAGATGCAGTGTCTTAGACCGCTGTTCCACTTGGGATGCCATCTTTTAAGTGTAACCTTTATTTAACCTTTATTTAACTAGGCAAGTCAGTTAAGCTCAAATTCTTATTTACAGTGACGGCCTAGGAACAGTGGGTTAACTGACTTGTTCAGGGGCAGAACGACAGACTTTTACCAGCTCGGGGATTTGATCCAGCAACTTTTCAGTTACTGGCCCAACACTCTAACCACTAGGCTACCTAGTTGGGATGCCATCGAAATGAATATCGGGGGAACACTGGGCTTCTAGTTCCTTGGGTGTGGTACAGTCATTATGGTTTGACTACAGTCACTCAAGGCTCTGCATCATAACAGTAGATAATCTATGAATTAAGCTGATAGAAACATCTTGATGCACCAGTTTGGTAATCACCTTTTTGCTATTTAAAATATTAAGGATGGCAATGATATTCATCATTTTTTGGGATGGTCTATCTTATTCAGTAACAACGTCATGATCCTGATGTGACATGTAGGAAAGATTAGACCTTACGTCTCGCTTTCCAACTAAAACTGTCTGACTCAGACCTGTGTGAACCAGATGCAGACACATTTTCCAAACAATAACTCCATTCATATCGCCAGAATAGAATGTGTTTTGAAGCTCAATATGTGGCCTACACTTCAATCTGTATTGATTGAGTGTGAATTGAATCCACCTCACGTACAGAGCCACAGACAGGAAGACACACAGTCACAAAGCCAAAGCAAATACTAGAGAATAACTACTATAAAAGTCTGAAACACAGTAAAAGAACACACGACTACTGTCTGTCATTACAAATACAAACTAGGCGTAGTTCCCTCAGGGGTGTGGAAGGATCTGGAACTATGGCAGAGATGACATCAAAATATGTTCTGGAACTATGACAGAGATGACATCATAATATGGTCTGAAACTATGACAGAGATGACATCATAATGGGAAGCCCTCTGGAGAATCATTGCTCATATGAGCAGAATATAGAGGCAGTAGGTACAGTTGAAGTCGGAAGTCAACATACACCTTAGCCAAATACATTTAAACTCAGTTTTTTTTTTTACAATTCCTGATATTTAATCACAGTTTAAAATTCCCTGTCTTAGGTCAGCTGGGATCATCACTTTTTAAGAATGTGAAATGTGTAGAATAATAGTAGAGAGAATTATTTATTTCAGCTTTTATTTGCTTCAATATATCCACATAATTTTCCATCCTCATGGTGCCATCTATTTTGTGAAGTGCACCAGTCCCTCCTGCAGCAAAGCACCCTCACAACATGATTTTGCCACCCCTGTGCTTCACGGTTGGGATGGTGTATTCAGCTTGCAAGCCTCCCCCTTTTTCCTCCAAACGTAACGATGGTCATTATGACCAAACAGTTCTATTTTTGTTTCATCAGACCAGAGTACATTTCTCCAAAAAGTGAGATCTTTGTCCCCATGTGCAGTTGCAAACCGTAGTCTGGCTTTTTTTATGGCGGTTTTGGAGCAGTGGCGTCTTCTTTGCTGAGCAGCCTTTCAGGTTATGATGATATACTGTAGGACTCGATTTACTATGGATATAGATACTTTTGTACCTGTTTCATCCAGCATCTTCACAAGGTCCTTTACTGTTGTTCTGGGATTGATTTGCACTTTTCGCACCAAAGTACATTCATCTCTAGGAGACAGAACGCTTCTCCTTCCTGAGTGGTATGATGGCTGCGTGGTCCCATTGTGTTTATACTTGTGTACTATTGTTTGTACAGATGAACGTGGTACCTTCAGGCATTTGGAAATTGCTCCCAAGGATGAACCAGACTTGGCTGATTTCTTTTGATTTCCCCATGATTTCAAGCAAAGAGGCACTGAGTTTGAAGGTAGGCCTTGAAATAAATCCACAGGTACACCTCCAGTTGACTCATATGATGTCAATTAGCCTATCAGAAGCTTCTAAAGCCACAACATAATTTTCTGGAATTTTCCAAGCTGTTTAAAGGCACAG
>NC_068440.1:35279724-35282224 GCF_023373465.1 Oncorhynchus keta | reverse complement strand
GGTATTTTGCGACTGTGTAATCTCTGTTTAGGGGAAAGGGGGATACCTAGTCAGTTGTACAACTGAATGCATCCAACTGAAATGAAATGAAAAGTCTTCCTCATTTAACCCAACCCTTCTGAATCGGAGAGGTGTGTCTTCCTCATTTAACCCAACCCCTCTGAATCAGAGAGGTGTGTCTTCCTCATTTAACCCAACCCCTCTGAATCAGAGAGGTGTGTCTTCCTCATTTAACCCAACCCCTCTGAATCAGAGAGGTGTGTCTTCCTCATTTAACCCAACCCCTCTGAATCAGAGAGGTGTGTCTTCCTCATTTAACCCAACCCCTCTGAATCAGAGAGGTGTGTCTTCCTCATTTAACCCAACCCCTCTGAATCAGAGAGGTGTGTCTTCCTCATTTAACCCAACCCCTCTGAATCAGAGAGGTGTGTCTTCCTCATTTAACCCAACCCCTCTGAATCAGAGAGGTGTGTCTTCCTCATTTAACCCAACCCCTCTGAATCAGAGAGGTGTGTCTTCCTCATTTAACCCAACCCCTCTGAATCAGAGAGGTGTGTCTTCCTCATTTAACCCAACCCCTCTGAATCAGAGAGGTGTGTCTTCCTCATTTAACCCAACCCCTCTGAATCAGAGAGGTGCAGGGGGCTGCCTTATATCGACATCCACAGCACCCAGGGAACAGTGGGTTAACTGCCTTGCTCAGTGGCAGAACATCAGATTTTTACCTTGTCAGCTCAGGGATTCGATTCAGCCACCTTTTGGTTACAGGCCCAACGCGCTAACCACTAGGCTACCTAGTATTCCTGTTTGCTTTGTTTTTTTGTTAATTCTTTCCAATGTGTCAAGTAATTATCTTTTTGTTTTCTCATGATTTGGTTGGGTCTAATTGTGCTCCCAGTCCTCCTCTACCTATGCAAGCCATCCTCTCTCTCCCAGTCCTCCTCTACCTCTGCAAGCCATCCTCTCTCTCCCAGTCCTCCTCTACCTCTGCAAGCCATCCTCTCTCTCCCAGTCCTCCTCTACCTCTGCAAGCCATCCTCTCTCTCCCAGTCCTCCTCTACCTCTGCAAGCCATCCTCTCTCTCCCAGTCGTCCTCTACCTCTGCAAGCCATCCTCTCTCTCCCAGTCCTCCTCTACCTCTGCAAGCCATCCTCTCTCTCCCAGTCCTCCTCTACCTCTGCAAGCCATCCTCTCTCTCCCAGTCCTCCTCTACCTCTGCAAGCCATCCTCTCTCTCCCAGTCCTCCTCTACCTCTGCAAGCCATCCTCTCTCTCCCAGTCCTCCTCTACCTCTGCAAGCCATCCTCTCTCTCCCAGTCCTCCTCTACCTCTGCAAGCCATCCTCTCTCTCCCAGTCCTCCTCTACCTCTGCAAGCCATCCTCTCTCTCCCAGTCCTCCTCTACCTCTGCAAGCCATCCTCTCTCTCCCAGTCCTCCTCTACCTCTGCAAGCCATCCTCTCTCTCCCAGTCCTCCTCTACCTCTGCAAGCCATCCTCTCTCTCCCAGTCCTCCTCTACCTCTGCAAGCCATCCTCTCTCTCCCAAGCCCTCATCTCAATTCAATTCATAGGGGCTTTATTGGCATAGGAAATGTGTTTACATTTCCAAAGCAGGTAAAACAAACTTAAACAAAACCAACAAAGACAACAACAACCAGACATTAACAGTAAACATTACACACACACACACACAGTTTCAGACTCTCCCTCTGTCCTCGGCCTGTTATCTGCAGTGTTTCTCCGTAGCGCGTGACCCCTGTCCCCAACTGACAGCTTGGACCCTGTGATCACAGGAAGTGTAGAGGAAGCAGTTGTTCTCTGTTGTTCCAGCGAGCGCTGATTGAGTGCAAAGAGGGCAAGTCGGGGGGAGGGGAGGATAATAAAGAGAGAAGCAGAGAGAGAGAGAGGGGGGTGCAGTGTCATCATGTGATGGGTTATTTTCAGTTCACTCACTTTTCTTACAGGTGGAAGAAAGTAGTGAAGGTATTTGGACTGATCTTTACCACTAGACATCCCTTTAGTCAGACTTATCTGGGTTCAACCTGAATGTCATGTTGGGGAACACTGGAGTCCCATAGACAACCACTGTCCTAGACATCCCTTTATGAGACTTATCTGGGTTCAACCTGTTGGGGAACACTGGAGTCCCGTAGACAATGACTGTCCTAGACATCCCTTTATTCAGACTTATCTGGGTTCAACCTGTTGGGGAACACTGGAGTCCCATAGACAACCACTGTCCTAGACATCCCTTTACGAGACTTATCTGGGTTCAACCTGTTGGGGAACACTGGAGTCCCATAGACAACCACTGTCCTAGACATCCCTTTAGTCAGACTTATCTGGGTTCAACCTGTTGGGGAACACTGGAGTCCCATAGACAACCACTGTCCTAGACATCCCTTTATGAGACTTATCTGGGTTCAACCTGCACGTTGGGGAACACTGGAGTCCCGTAGACAATGACTGTCCTAGACATCCCTTTATTCAGACTTATCTGGG
>NC_068440.1:35259724-35277224 GCF_023373465.1 Oncorhynchus keta | reverse complement strand
ATCAATATCCTCAGTAAAACGAGTCCTATATCGACACCTGAGTGAAGAAGCCACTGCTCCAAAACCGCCATAAGAAAAGCCAGACTACGGTTTGCAACTGCACATGAGGACAATTATCGTAGTTTTTGGAAAAATGTCCTCTGGTCTGATCGAACAAAAATAGAACTGTTTGGCCATAATGACCATCGTTATGTTTGGAGGAAAAAGGGGCAGGCTTGCAAGCCGAAGAACACCATCCCAACTGTGAAGCACGGGGCAGCATCATGTTTTGAGGGTGCTTTGCTGCAGGAGGGATTGGTGCACTTCACAAAATAGATGGCACCATGAGGCAGGAAAATTATGTGGATATATTGAAGCAACATCACGAGACATCAGTCAGGTAGCTCTCTCTCTCTCTCTCTCTCTCTCTCTCTCGCTCCTCTCCCTCTCTCTCTCTCTCTCTCTCTCTCTTTCTCAGCAAGCTGCTGGATATTTTTTTCACTCCCTCTCTTAATATCAAGAACAGGAAGGCTGAAAACTCTTAACTGTCCTCCCCTGCTGTCTTGCAACAATTAGAATCTTTCACCACTAAAGGACCGGGCTGCATGAGAAAGAGATGTCATTTTATTGATTTAAAATTAGGTTTGAAAGTTGCGTTGATTTCAACATCTACAGTTTGACGTAATTCCCCGCATCAAATCAAATTGTATTTGTCACATGCGCCGAATACAACAGGTACCTTTCAGTGAAATGCTTACTTACACAGCCCTTAACCAACGATGCAGTAAAAAATATATTTTTTGACTAAGAATAAGTAATAAAAAGTAACAAGTAATTAAAGAGCAGCAGTAAAATTACAATAGCGAGGCTATATACAGGGGTCAACCGGTACAGAGGCCTGCTATAAGTTAGAAGTATCTTTTAAAGTCTGGGTTGTTATTTAACTGTCTCTTTATGGTGTTTTCCAGAGCAGAGGTTGACTCAGGCCTGTTAGCAGTCAGTATTGCTAATGGAAATGGCTACGTGTGACAGGGCACAGATCAGCTTGAATGGCTGAGGTAAGGTTGTGGTGCTGGCATTCTGTGGTGAAAGAAATGGCTTCAACCAGTCAGCAAGCCAACCCAGTGGAGAACAGCATTTCCCCACACACAACCCTGTGAAATACGCCTGGATTCTAACACAGTTCACAGCCTTAGATTAAACAACTATTAAAGCCCTTTTTCTTTAACTAGGTGAGTTGACTGAGAACACATTCTCATTTACAGCAACAACCTGGGGAATAGTTACAGGGGAGAGGAGGGGGATGAATGAGCCAATTGGAATCTGGGTATGATTAGGTGGCCATGATGGTATGAGGGCCAGATTGGGAATTTAGCCAGGACACCAGGGGTTAACAACCCTACTCCTACGATAAGCACCATGGGATCTTTAATGACCTCAGAGAGTCAGGACACCTGTTTAACATCCCAAAGACAGCACCCTACACAGGGCAATGTCCCCAATCACTGCCCTGGGGTATTGGGATATTTTTTTTTAGACCAGAGGAAAGGCTGCCTCCTATTGGACCTCCAACACCACTTCCAGTAGCATCTGGTCTCCCATCCAGAGACTGACCAGGACCAAACATACTTAGCTTCTGAAGCAAGCCAGCAGTGGGATGCAGGGTGGTATGCTGCTGGCTAAGTCCTGACCTAAAATGGTGTGTGTGTGTGTTGCCTCTCCAATAATTTGTATCACTTGATGATGTGAGTTCTTTCATTTTTTGTTTGATCTCTCAAGTTTTGGCCAGGACTTGAATAGAACACATTTCAAGACAATGCTACAGTATATCGGTTAATGATACAGCAGGGACAATTATGCTTATCCGTGTATATCTACACTAGGAAAGAAAGAGTTACAGTCATTTAGAATGAAAGTGTGCAGAGTACTGTTCTTGTTTTAGTAAGTCATATTTTTGTATGTGCAAGCTTGTTTTAGCCATCGGTGGAATTCACGTGACACAAGCTTTTCTTGTGACACAGCACAAGAAAAGCTTCCACTTGCTTCGGTTTGGCTGTCGCCTCGCCAGACTTGGCTATGTGAACCGAATGCGTGTGCTCACATACTCCCTGAAAAGACCTTCACTTAGAAAAACGTGAAAAAAGTTGCAATAGTACTTTTTGTCCATCTTGAGATGCCGTAGCCAGTATACACTTCCTCAAAATAGTTAGAATAATCTAACTCAAGAAATCTGTCGTTGATTTTTGATGTTCTTGCCGAGGAGATCTTAGTCGCGCTATTTGACATCTAACTGAGCTGTTTGGGGCAGTATTTCGCAGGTGAACAAAATGTGCATGAAAGCGAGTCATCTCTCCTTGAGTGACAACAAACACTTGATTGAAGAATCCCCACTGTTGACCAATGATCGACGAGGGGCTAGACTTCGGCTATCAAAATTCGCCTTCCCTCTAGACAATATGTGGCACAAAACAGGCGAAGAAAGCCTTGCCGAAGACAAACAAAAAAAGACAAAAAATGTTGTAATAATATACACACAAACTGTTCCAAACGGCTTCGGATGGGAAGCCTGTGCTGCCTTAAGTGTGTGTTTCTCATAAGGCAGGGTGTGTCTTCACCGAGACTCTGCCGTTTGACATGTATTTCTTATGATAATTCATTGCGCACACTCAATCTTGCATATGTGTTTTCCATAGACCCTCCTCGCGGTCGTAACATTACTCCTGTGACAGTAATGTGATTTATTCCTAATGTTGCAAATGAGATTAAACGGCAAAAGAAAGACAGATTTGGGGTCTGGCGGCTGGGCCTCTTCTAACACAAAGCCCGTGGCAGCAGTGACATCATAAACGATGATGTCAAAAAGAAAGGAGAGAAAAAGCGCCTTTAAAAAGGAGGAGAGAAGGAGAAAGGTGGGACTGGCAGAGCTCTCTTAGACGTGACAACACACACACGGTATTCACACAGACCGTAGCGGGGGCCTGTCTCCACAGTGCTGCCTGCTGAATATACTGCTACTGAGAGACGAGAAGAAACACCGACAGACTAACACCAGTCAGGCAGTTTGTCAGCCAGCCAAGAGAGATTGTGTCATATAGTCTCGTTTCGCTCCCTTATTGAAATAGCAGGCCGCGGAGCTAGACTGAGTAGAAGCAAAAGCTTTGGGTCTGTCTGTCTGTCAATATGGCTCTTCTGAGAGCTTTTCTGTTTGGTTCCCACTCCCTTCCCAGGGCTTATGAGCCTCTGAGTTATTTAATTAGGGATGTGTTCATGTTCATATTTTGGCAGCCGGGCTCCCACCGGAGACAGAAAGCAATCAGGATAGGTATTTTATTTCTTTATCACAGAGATTTAAGAAGCTGTAAATAATAGGGAAGTGAAATGGGCCCCTTTGATTGGTTGTTGGTTGGTGGAGTAGAGAAGAGGCCCCGGGGGGGGCTGTGTATGTGTGTTTGTCTGTGTATGTGTGTTTGTCTGTGTTTGTTTGTCCCTACGGTGCATTTCTAAATACATGGTTAAATGATGAAAGGGGTCATGTAGTTTTAATAAACATTCCTCCTTTCCCTTCCTCCAGCACAGCCTGGGTTTGTCCCTGGGCCTGAGAGGATCTACACAGGGACTGTGAGGAGGGTCTGGGGGGTCCTCCAGCTGTGTATATGACCCCTCGTCATGTTTGGACCCCTCTGGATGACGCAGTAGTTCTGACTGAGACATGGTCAAAACCTGTAGTGAATAGAAACAAGGATTATGGGAATGGATACTGTCTGAATGGATACAGTAGGACTAGGTCTGTTTGAGACTGTCTGAATGGATACAGTAGGACTAGGTCTGTTTGAGACTGTCTGAATGGATACAGTAGGACGAGGTCTGTTTGAGACTGTCTGAATGGATACAGTAGGACTAGGTCTGTTTGAGACTGTCTGAATGGATACGGTAGGACTAGGTCTGTTTGAGACTGTCTGAATGGATACAGTAGGACTAGGTCTGTTTGAGACTGTGAATGGATACAGTAGGACTAGGTCTGTTTGAGACTGTCTGAATGGATACGGTAGGACTAGGTCTGTTTGAGACTGTCTGAATGGATACAGTAGGACTAGGTCTGTTTGAGACTGTCTGAATGGATACAGTAGGACTAGGTCTGTTTGAGACTGTCTGAATGGATACAGTAGGACTAGGTCTGTTTGAGACTGTCTGAATGGATACAGTAGGACTAGGTCTGTTTGAGACTGAATGGATACAATAGGACTAGGTCTGTTTGAGACTGAATGGATACAATAGGACTAGGTCTGTTTGAGACTGAATGGATACAGTAGCACTAGGTCTGTTTGAGACTGTCTGAATGGATACAGTAGGACTAGGTCTGTTTGAGACTGAATGGATACAGTAGGACTAGGTCTGTTTGAGACTGTCTGAATGGATACAGTAGGACTAGGTCTGTTTGAGACTGAATGGATACGGTAGGACTAGGTCTGTTTGAGACTGAATGGATACAATAGGACTAGGTCTGTTTGAGACTGAATGGATACAGTAGGACTAGGTCTGTTTGAGACTGAATGGATACAATAGGACTAGGTCTGTTTGAGACTGAATGGATACGGTAGGACTAGGTCTGTTTGAGACTGAATGGATACAATAGGACTAGGTCTGTTTGAGACTGAATGGATACAGTAGGACTAGGTCTGTTTGAGACTGTCTGAATGGATACAGTAGGACTAGGTCTGTTTGAGACTGAATGGATACAGTACGACTAGGTCTGTTTGAGACTGTCTGAATGGATACAGTAGGACTAGGTCTGTTTGAGACTGAATGGATACAGTAGGACTTGGTCTGTTTGAGACTGAATGGATACAGTAGGACTAGGTCTGTTTGAGACTGTCTGAATGGATACAGTAGGACTAGGTCTGTTTGAGACTGAATGGATACAGTAGGACTTGGTCTGTTTGAGACTGAATGGATACAGTAGGACTAGGTCTGTTTGAGACTGAATGGATACAGTAGGACTAGGTCTGTTTGAGACTGAATGGATACAGTAGGACTTGGTCTGTTTGAGACTGAATGGATACAGTAGGACTAGGTCTGTTTGAGACTGAATGGATACAGTAGGACTAGGTCTGTTTGAGACTGAATGGATACAGTAGGACTAGGTCTGTTTGAGACTGAATGGATACAGTAGGACTAGGTCTGTTTGAGACTGAATGGATACAGTAGGACTAGGTCTGTTTGAGACTGAATGGATACAGTAGGACTAGGTCTGTTTGAGACTGAATGGATACAGTAGGACTAGGTCTGTTTGAGACTGAATGGATACAGTAGGACTAGGTCTGTTTGAGACTGAATGGATACAGTAGGACTAGGTCTGTTTGAGACTGAATGGATACAGTAGGACTAGGTCTGTTTGAGACTGAATGGATACAGTAGGACTTGGTCTGTTTGAGACTGAATGGATACAGTAGGACTAGGTCTGTTTGAGACTGAATGGATACAGTAGGACTAGGTCTGTTTGAGACTGAATGGATACAGTAGGACTTGGTCTGTTTGAGACTGAATGGATACAGTAGGACTAGGTCTGCAGCTTGATGTACAATCCACCCCCTAAATGTTGACTGTAGAGGTGTTTGTCCTTGACGAGAACTGTTGTTCTGTACCTTCTGACCTTGTGATCATGCGTCACAAGAAATGTTTACATGGCATAAGTTGACTTCCATACACTATACTATACCGGACTTCTGTGGTGCATGACAATGGATGCTGATGAATTGTAAAGGACTGAACATTGCTTTTCCTGTTCTGCTGTTGTATGCATAATGAAAGTATGTAGTTTGTTAAAGGATAATGAATGATCTGTTCCCTGTTGTGTCTCACGGCCTACTCCTGATCACACCTTACGATGCAATGATGCAGGAATCATCAATTAAGTGACATGTAAGGGTACAGACTAGTCGTGGGCAGTATACCATATATGCCATATGCCCGGGTATTCAGACAGGAAGCAAACCAAAAGGGGAGCAAAGGATAGTTAAAAAAAAATAGAAATCAAATAGGGAGCCAACTAAAGGTGTTAACCCTGCTCTTCTCTCAAGACATCTGGAGCACTGGGCCAGCCACTCTCAATATCACCTGTTCCAGCCACTCTTAATATCACCTGGGCCAGCCACTCTTAATATCACCTGGGCCAGCCACTCTTAATATCACCTGGGCCAGCCACTCTTAATATCACCTGGGCCAGCCACTCTCAATATCACCTGGGCCAGCCACTCTTAATATCACCTGGGCCAGCCACTCTTAATATCACCTGGGCCAGCCACTCTCAATATCACCTGGGCCAGTCACTCTTACTATCACCTGGGCCAGCCACTCTCAATATCACCTGGGCCAGCCACTCTTAATATCACCTGTTCCAGCCACTCTTAATATCACCTGGGCCAGCCACTCTCAATATCACCTGGGCCAGCCACTCTCAATATCACCTGGGCCAGCCACTCTTAATATCACCTGGGCCAGCCACTCTCAATATCACCTGGGCCAGCCACTCTTAATATCACCTGGGCCAGCCACTCTTAATATCACCTGGGCCAGCCACTCTTAATATCACCTGGGCCAGCCACTCTCAATATCACCTGGGCCAGCCACTCTTAATAGCACCTGGGCCAGCCACTCTTAATATCACCTGGGCCAGCCACTCTTAATAGCACCTGGGCCAGCCACTCTTAATATCACCTGGGCCAGCCACTCTTAATATCACCTGGGCCAGCCACTCTTAATATCACCTGGGCCAGCCACTCTTAATATCACCTGGGCCAGCCACTCTTAATATCACCTGGGCCAGCCACTCTTAATATCACCTGGGCCAGCCACTCTTAATATCACCTGGGCCAGCCACTCTCAATATCACCTGGGCCAGCCACTCTCAATATCACCTGGGCCAGCCACTCTTAATATCACCTGGGCCAGCCACTCTTAATATCACCTGGGCCAGCCACTCTTAATATCACCTGGGCCAGCCACTCTCAATATCACCTGGGCCAGCCACTCTCAATATCACCTGGGCCAGCCACTCTTAATATCACCTGGGCCAGCCACTCTTAATATTACCTGGGCCAGCCACTCTTAATATCACCTGGGCCAGCCACTCTTAATATCACCTGGGCCAGCCACTCTTACTATCACCTGGGCCAGCCACTCTTAATATCACCTGGGCCAGTCACTCTTACTATCACCTGGGCCAGCCACTCTTAATATCACCTGGGCCAGCCACTCTCAATATCACCTGGGCCAGCCACTCTCAATATCACCTGGGCCAGCCACTCTTAATATCACCTGGGCCAGCCACTCTTAATATCACCTGGGCCAGCCACTCTTAATATCACCTGGGCCAGCCACTCTTAATATCACCTGGGCCAGCCACTCTTAATATCACCTGGGCCAGCCACTCTTAATATCACCTGGGCCAGCCACTCTTAATATCACCTGGGCCAGCCACTCTTAATATCACCTGGGCCAGCCACTCTTAATATCACCTGGGCCAGCCACTCTCAATATCACCTGGGCCAGCCACTCTTAATATCACCTGGGCCAGCCACTCTTAATATTACCTGGGCCAGCCACTCTTAATATCACCTGGGCCAGCCACTCTTAATATCACCTGGGCCAGCCACTCTTAATATCACCTGGGCCAGCCACTCTTACTATCACCTGGGCCAGCCACTCTTAATATCACCTGGGCCAGCCACTCTTAATATCACCTGGGCCAGCCACTCTTACTATCACCTGGGCCAGCCACTCTTACTATCACCTGGGCCAGCCACTCTTAATATCACCTGGGCCAGCCACTCTTAATATCACCTGGGCCAGCCACTCTTAATATCACCTGGGCCAGCCACTCTTAATATCACCTGGGCCAGCCACTCTTAATATCACCTGTTCCAGCCACTCTTACTATGACCTGGGCCAGCCACTCTTAATATCACCTGGGCCAGCCACTCTTACTATGACCTGGGCCAGCCACTCTTACTATCACCTGTTCCAGCCACTCTTACTATGACCTGGGCCAGCCACTCTTAATATCACCTGGGCCAGCCACTCTTACTATGACCTGGGCCAGCCACTCTTAATATCACCTGGGCCAGCCACTCTTAATATCACCTGTTCCAGCCACTCTTACTATGACCTGGGCCAGCCACTCTTAATATCACCTGGGCCAGCCACTCTTAATATCACCTGGGCCAGCCACTCTTAATATCACCTGGGCCAGCCACTCTTACTATGACCTGGGCCAGCCACTCTTACTATGACCTGGGCCAGTCACTCTTACTATCACCTGGGCCAGCCACTCTTACTATCACCTGGGCCAGCCACTCTTACTATCACCTGGGCCAGCCACTCTTACTATGACCTGGGCCAGCCACTCACTCCTGGGCCAGTCACTTACTATCACCTGGGCCAGCCACTCTTACTATCACCTGGGCCAGCCACTCTTAATATCACCTGGGCCAGCCACTCTTACTATCACCTGGGCCAGCCACTCTTACTATCACCTGGGCCAGCCACTCTTACTATCACCTGGGCCAGCCACTCTTACTATCACCTGGGCCAGCCACTCTTACTATCACCTGGGCCAGCCACTCTTACTATCACCTGGGCCAGCCACTCTTACTATCACCTGGGCCAGTCACTCTTACTATCACCTGGGCCAGCCACTCTTACTATCACCTGGGCCAGCCACTCTTACTATCACCTGGGCCAGCCACTCTTACTATCACCTGGGCCAGCCACTCTTACTATCACCTGGGCCAGCCACTCTTACTATCACCTGGGCCAGCCACTCTTACTATCACCTGGGCCAGCCACTCTTACTATCACCTGGGCCAGCCACTCTTACTATCACCTGGGCCAGCCACTCTTACTATCACCTGGGCCAGCCACTCTTACTATCACCTGGGCCAGTCACTCTTACTATCACCTGGGCCAGCCACTCTTAATATCACCTGGGCCAGCCACTCTTACTATCACCTGGGCCAGTCACTCTTACTATCACCTGGGCCAGTAACTCTTACTATCACCTGGGCCAGTCACTCTTACTATCACCTGGGCCAGCCACTCTTACTATCACCTGGGCCAGTCACTCTTACTATCACCTGGGCCAGTCACTCTTACTATCACCTGGGCCAGCCACTCTTACTATCACCTGGGCCAGTCACTCTTACTATCACCTGGGCCAGTCACTCTTAATATCACCTGGGCCAGCCACTCTTACTATCACCTGGGCCAGCCACTCTTACTATCACCTGGGCCAGTCACTCTTACTATCACCTGGGCCAGTCACTCTTACTATCACCTGGGCCAGTCACTCTTAATATCACCTGGGCCAGCCACTCTTACTATCACCTGGGCCAGTCACTCTTAATATCACCTGGGCCAGCCACTCTTACTATCACCTGGGCCAGCCACTCTTACTATGACCTGGGCCAGCCACTCTTACTATCACCTGGGCCAGCCACTCTTACTATCACCTGGGCCAGTCACTCTTACTATCACCTGGGCCAGTCACTCTTACTATCACCTGGGCCAGCCACTCTTACTATCACCTGGGCCAGTCACTCTTACTATCACCTGGGCCAGCCACTCTTAATATCACCTGGGCCAGCCACTCTTACTATCACCTGGGCCAGTCACTCTTACTATCACCTGGGCCAGTCACTCTTACTATCACCTGGGCCAGTCACTCTTACTATCACCTGGGCCAGCCACTCTTACTATGACCTGGGCCAGTCACTCTTACTATCACCTGGGCCAGTCACTCTTACTATCACCTGGGCCAGCCACTCTTACTATCACCTGGGCCAGTCACTCTTACTATCACCTGGGCCAGTCACTCTTAATATCACCTGGGCCAGCCACTCTTACTATCACCTGGGCCAGCCACTCTTACTATCACCTGGGCCAGTCACTCTTACTATCACCTGGGCCAGTCACTCTTACTATCACCTGGGCCAGTCACTCTTAATATCACCTGGGCCAGCCACTCTTACTATCACCTGGGCCAGTCACTCTTAATATCACCTGGGCCAGCCACTCTTACTATCACCTGGGCCAGCCACTCTTACTATGACCTGGGCCAGCCACTCTTACTATCACCTGGGCCAGCCACTCTTACTATCACCTGGGCCAGTCACTCTTACTATCACCTGGGCCAGCCACTCTTAATATCACCTGGGCCAGCCACTCTTACTATCACCTGGGCCAGTCACTCTTACTATCACCTGGGCCAGTCACTCTTACTATCACCTGGGCCAGTCACTCTTACTATCACCTGGGCCAGCCACTCTTACTATGACCTGGGCCAGTCACTCTTACTATCACCTGGGCCAGTCACTCTTACTATCACCTGGGCCAGCCACTCTTACTATCACCTGGGCCAGTCACTCTTACTATCACCTGGGCCAGTCACTCTTAATATCACCTGGGCCAGCCACTCTTACTATCACCTGGGCCAGCCACTCTTACTATCACCTGGGCCAGTCACTCTTACTATCACCTGGGCCAGTCACTCTTACTATCACCTGGGCCAGTCACTCTTAATATCACCTGGGCCAGCCACTCTTACTATCACCTGGGCCAGTCACTCTTAATATCACCTGGGCCAGCCACTCTTACTATCACCTGGGCCAGCCACTCTTACTATGACCTGGGCCAGCCACTCTTACTATCACCTGGGCCAGCCACTCTTACTATCACCTGGGCCAGCCACTCTTACTATGACCTGGGCCAGCCACTCTTACTATCACCTGGGCCAGTCACTCTTAATATCACCTGGGCCAGTCACTCTTACTATCACCTGGGCCAGCCACTCTTACTATGACCTGGGCCAGCCACTCTTACTATTACCTGGGCCAGTCACTCTTAATATCACCTGGGCCAGTCACTCTTACTATCACCTGGGCCAGTCACTCTCAATATCACCTGGGCCAGTCACTCTTACTATCACCTGGGCCAGCCACTCTTACTATCACCTGGGCCAGTCACTCTTAATATCACCTGGGCCAGTCACTCTTACTATCACCTGGGCCAGCCACTCTTACTATGACCTGGGCCAGCCACTCTTACTATGACCTGGGCCAGTCACTCTTACTATCACCTGGGCCAGCACAGGTGAAACACATTCCCACGAACAAGATGGCAACCAGCACAGGTGTAACACGTCCTGACTAACGAGGTGACACCTATCGGTGCACCCCACTTGCTAGTGTGCTAATGCCCAACATCGAAATATAAATGGAAAAAACAAAGCCGCACTGCTTCTTGACACAATGCCCACTTAACCTGGAAGCCAACCAATGTGTCAGAGGAAACACCGTACACCTGGTGACCATGTCAGCGTGCAATGCGCCCAGCCCGCCACAGGAGTCGCTAGAGCGCAATGGGACAAGGAACTCCCGGCCGGCCAAACCCTCCTCTAACCCGGACGACGCATGGCCAATTGTGTACCGCCTCATGGGTCTCCCGGTCACGGCCGGCTGCAACACAGCCTGGGATCGAACCCGGGTCTGTAGTGACGCAGTGCCTTAGACCGCTGCGCCACTCGGGAGGCTGTTGATATACAGTGGGGCAAAAAATAATTTTGTCAGCCACCAATTGTGCAAGTTCTCCCACTTAAAAAGATGAGAGAGGCCTGTAATTTTCATCATAGGTACACTTCAACTATGACAGACAAAATGAGAAGAAAAAAAATCCAGAAAATGGTGGAAAATAAGTATTTGGTCAATAACAAAAGTTTATCTCAATACTTTGTTATATACCCTTTGTTGGCAATGACAGCGGTCAAACGTTTTCTGTAAGTCTTCACAAGGTTTTCACACACTGTTGCTGGTATTTTGGCCCATTCCTCCATGCAGATCTTCTCTAGAGCAGTGATGTTTCGGAGCTGTTGCTGGGCAACACGGCCTTTCAACTCCCTCCAAAGATTTTCTATGGGGTTGAGATCTGGAGACTGGCTAGGCCACTCCAGGACCTTGAAATGCTTCTTACGAAGCCACTCCTTCGTTGCCCGGGTGGTGTGTTTGGGATCATTGTCATGCTGAAAGACCCAGCCACGTTTCATCTTCAATGCCCTTCCTGATGGTAGGCTTTGTTACTTTGGTCCCAGCTCTCTGCAGGTCATTCACTAGGTCCCCCCGTGTGGTTTTGGGATTTTTGCTCACCGTTCTTGTGATCATTTTGACCCCACGGGGTGCGATCTTGCGGGAGCCCCAGATCGAGGGAGATTATCAGTGGTCTTGTATGTCTTCCATTTCCTACTAATTGCTCCCACAGTTGATTTCTTCAAACCAAGCTGCTTACCTACTGCAGATTCAGTCTTCCCAGCCTGGTGCAGGTCTACAATTTTGTTTCTGGTGTCCTTTGACAGCTCTTTGGTCTTGGCCATAGTGGAGTTTGGAGTGTGACTGTTTGAGGTTGTGGACAGGTGTCTTTTATACTGATAACAAGTTCAAACAGGTGCCATTAATACAGGTAACGAGTGGAGGACAGAGGAGCCTCTTAAAGAATAAGTTACAGGTATGTGAGAGCCAGAAATATTGCTTGTCTGTAGGAGACCAAATACTTATTTTCCACCATAATTTGCAAATAAATTCATTAAAAATCCTACAATGTGATTTTCTGGATTTTTTTTCTAATGTTGTCTGTCATAGTTGAAGTGTACCTATGATGAAAATGACAGGCCTCTCATCTTTTTAAGTGGGAGAACTTGCACAATTGGTGAGTGACTAAATACTTTTTTGCCCCACTGTATGCTGTTAACCTAAAAACATCATAGAGGCCTGAAATGCCTTGAAGCTAATGTTGAACACCTGGCCCAGGCTTCACGAACTAAAACACTATGAACATTGAGCCAGAAGATGGAGAGAGAGGGAGAGAGAGGGACAGGGTCCCCCAACATAAATTTGCCGCCACACTAAAGACTTCATCAGGGGAAGGAAGGGAGAGGAGAGGAGCCGGGCATCCGTGTCCTAAGGAGAACCCATCAAGGCTTCTCCTACAGAGGAGAGAAAGATATATTGTTACAAATGAGCATGTATATCACTGTGGTGTGTGTCACTGTGGTGTGTATCACTGTGGTGTGTATCACTGTGGTGTGTATCACTGTGGTGTGTGTCACTGTGGTGAGTATCACTGTGGTGTATATCACTGTGGTGTGTATCACTGTGGTGTGTGTCACTGTGGTGAGTATCACTGTGGTGTATATCACTGTGGTGTATATCACTGTGGTGTGTGTCACTGTGGTGAGTATCACTGTGGTGTGTATCACTGTGGTGTGTGTCACTGTGGTGTATATCACTGTGGTGTATATCACTGTGGTGTATATCACTGTGGTGTGTGTCACTGTGGTGTGTATCACTGTGGTGTGTATCACTGTGGTGTGTATCACTGTGGTGTGTCACTGTGGTGAGTATCACTGTGGTGTATATCACTGTGGTGTATATCACTGTGGTGTATATCACTGTGGTGTGTATCACTGTGGTGTGTGTCACTGTGGTGTATATCACTGGTGTGTGTCACTGTGGTGTGTATCACTGTGGTGTGTATCACTGTGGTGTGTGTCACTGTGGTGTGTGTCACTGTGGTGTATATCACTGGTGTGTGTCACTGTGGTGTGTATCACTGTGGTGTGTATCACTGTGGTGAGTATCACTGTGGTGTGTGTCACTGTGGTGTGTATCACTGTGGTGTGTGTCACTGTGGTGTGTATCACTGTGGTGTGTATCACTGTGGTGAGTATCACTGTGGTGTATATCACTGTGGTGTGTGTCACTGTGGTGTGTGTCACTGTGGTGTATATCACTGTGGTGTATATCACTGTGGTGTGTGTCACTGTGGTGTGTGTCACTGTGGTGTATATCACTGTGGTGTATATCACTGTGGTGTGTGTCACTGTGGTGGGCCTCTTTCTGAGGTGTATCAATCAAACAAATTTATTTATAAAGCCCTTCTTACATCAGCTGATGTCACAAAGTGCTATACAGAAACCCAGCCTAAAACTCCAAACAGAAAGCAATGCAGGTGTTGAAGCACGGTGGCTAGGAAAAACTCCCTAGAAAGGCAAGAACCTAGGAAGAAACCTAGAGAGGAACCAGGCTCTGAGGGGTGGCCAGTCCTCTTCTGGCTGTGCCGGGTGGAGATGTAATAGGAGATGAAGCGGCTCTCTCTTTCCGCTTTGCCGCTCGCAGCTCCATCACTAGGCATGTTATTGATTATAGCCCAGCGGGCCGCAGAAAACTATGTTTGATGCATCTGAAATGGCAGGTGTGAAATGTTTTTTTCCCACACAAAGCATTTTACCTTACAATTCAATATTACTCTACAATTCAATTTTACCATACATTTCAATTTTACTAAACAATTCAATTTTACCATACATTTCAATTTGACCATACAATTAAGTTTTACCATACAATTCAGTTGTACCATGTAATTCAGTTTTACCATGTAATTCAGTTGTACCATGTAATTCAGTTTTACCATGTAATTCAGTTGTACCATGTAATGCGAAATAAGATGATCTTAAGTGGCTTCTGTGACGATATTGTCATGCAAAATTATCAAATCATATCAAATTGTATTTGTCACATGCGCCGAATACAACAGGTGTAGTAGACCTTACAGTGAAATGCTGAATATAACAGGTGTAGTAGACCTTACAGTGAAATGCTGAATACAACAGGTGTAGTAGACCTTACAGTGAAATGCTGAATACAACAGGTGTAGTAGACCTTACAGTGAAATGCTGAATACAACAGGTGTAGTAGACCTTACAGTGAAATGCTGAATACAACAGGTGTAGTAGACCTTACAGTGAAATGCTGAATACAACAGGTGTAGTAGACCTTACAGTGAAATGCTGAATACAACAGGTGTAGTAGACCTTACAGTTAAATGCTGAATACAACATGTGTAGTATACCTTACAGTGAAATGCTTACTTACAAGCTCGTAACCAACAATGCTTTAAGAAGTTAAGAAGAAAAAAATAATTAAAAAGGGTTAAGCAAAAATTAGAAAATAGAAAATAAAAGTAACAAATAATTCAACAGCAGTAGTAAAATAACAAGTGAGGGTGACTGGAACGAGCTGCAACAAACACCTGGACAGTTTTATCTCCATCTCTTCATTCAAAGTCTCAATCATGGACACTCTTACTGACAGTTGTGGCGGCTGCTTTGCGTGATGTATTGTTGTCTCTACCTTCTTTCCCTTTGTGCTTTTGTCTGTGCCCAATAATGTTTGTACCCTGTTTTGTGCTGCTACCATGTTGTGTTGCTGCCATGTTGTGCTGCTACCATGCTGTGTTGTCATGTTGTGTTGCTACCATCCTGTGTTGTCATGTTGTGCTGCTACCATGCTGTGCTGTCATGTTGTGTTGCTACCATCCTGTGTTGCCATGTTGTGCTGCTACCATGCTGTGTTGTCATGTTGTGTTGCTACCATGCTGTGTTGTCATGTTGTGTTGCTACCATGCTGTGTTGCCATGTTGTGCTGCTACCATGCTGTGTTGTCATGTTGTGTTGCTACCATCCTGTGTTGTCATGTTGTGTTGCTACCATGCTGTGTTGTCATGTTGTGTTGCTACCATCCTGTGTTGTCATGTTGTGTTGCTACCATCCTGTGTTGTCATGTTGTGTTGCTACCATCCTGTGTTGTCATGTGTTGCTGCTACCATGCTGTGTTGTCATGTTGTGTTGCTACCATGCTGTGTTGTCATGTTGTGTTGCTACCATGCTGTGTTGTCATGTTGTGTTGCTACCATCCTGTGTTGTCATGTTGTGTTGCTACCATCCTGTGTTGTCATGTTGTGCTGCTACCATGCTGTGTTGCCATGTTGTGCTGCTACCATGCTGTGTTGTCATGTTGTGTTGCTACCATGCTGTGTTGTCATGTTGTGTTGCTACCATGCTGTGTTGTCATGTTGTGTTGCTACCATCCTGTGTTGTCATGTGTTGCTGCCATGCTATGTTGTTGTCTCTCTTTATGTAGTGTTGTGGTGTCTCTCTTGTCGTGATGTGTGTTTTGTCCTATATTTTAATTTAATGTATTTGTATTTTTCATCCCAGCCCCCGTCCCCGCAGGAGGCCTTTTGCCTTTTGGTAGGCCGTCATTGTCAGTAAGAATTTGTTCTTAACTGACTTGCCTAGTTAAATAAAGGTTAAATAAAAAAATATTTATACAGGGGGTACCGGTACAGGGTCAATGTAGCCCTTCGATTAGCTGTTCAGGAGACTTATGGCTTGGGGGGGTGTTAAGAAGCCTTTTGGACCTCGACTTGGCGTTCCGGTACCACTTGCCATGCGGTAGCAGAGAGAACAGTCTATGACAAGGGTGGCTGGAGTCTTTGACTATTTTTAGGGCCTTCCTCTGACACTATCTAATATAGAGGTCCTGGATGGCAGGCAGCTTGGCCCCAGTGATATACTGGGCCGTACGCATTATCCTCTGTAGTGCTTTGCGGTCGGAGGCCGAGCAGTCGCCGTACCAGGCAGTGATGCAACCAGTCAGGATGCTCTCGATGTCGCAGCTGTAAAACCTTTTGAGGATCTGAGGACACATGCCAAATTTTTTCAGTCTCCTGAGGGGGAATAGGCTTTGTCGTGCCCTCTTCACAATTGTCTTAGTGTGTTTGGACCATGATAGTTTGTTGGTGATATGGACAACAAGGAACTTGAAGCTCTCAACCTGCTCCACTACAGCCTTGTAGATGAGAATGGGGGTGTGCTCAGTTCTCCTTTTACTGTAGTGTAATTAAATTACATATCAGGTATAAAAAACGTTTCTCTTTTATGAGTCGGGAGACATTTCATGCTAAATCACACTCCTCTGTTGAGGAACTTGAGCCGTGTATAGAACCACTAAAGCTCTGCTCTCACTGCTTCCTGGTGATATTACAAAAGAGCTAGACACAATGCTTCTGGGTAATGAACAGTGCTTTAGAAGATTATTTTGTCTGAGATGTGATTAAGGATGATATCACATTTTTTGGAGGGTTTACATTGATCCGAAGTTTATTGAAAGTAAAAATCCCAACGATTCTTCTGCTCCGTGTGGGGGTGGGATGACAGGGACTATTGTGTTACCCTTAGTAGTCTGGTATTCTTCTGCTCCGTGTGGGATGAGAGGGACTATTGTGTTACCCTTAGTAGTCTGGTATTCTTCTGCTCCGTGTGGGGGTGGGATGACAGGGACTATTGTGTTACCCTTAGTAGTCTGGTATTCTTCTGCTCCGTGTGGGATGAGAGGGACTATTGTCCCTTAGTAGTGGGGGTGGGATGACAGGGACTATTGTGTTACCCTTAGTAGTCTGGTATTCTTCTGCTCTGGTATTCTTCTGTTCGTGTGGGGGTGGGATGACAGGGACTATTGTGTTACCCTTAGTAGTCTGGTATTCTTCTGCTTCGTGTGGGGGTGGGATGACAGGGACTATTGTGTTACCCTTAGTAGTCTGGTATTCTTCTGCTCCGTGTGGGGGTGGGATGAGAGGG
>NC_068440.1:35247224-35254724 GCF_023373465.1 Oncorhynchus keta | reverse complement strand
CTATTCCTCTGTTTAATATACCTATTCCTCTATGTTTACTATACCTATTCCTCTGTGTTTAATATACCTATTCCTCTATGTTTAATATACCTATTCCTCTGTTGAATATACCTATTCCTCTGTTTAATATACCTATTCCTCTGTTGAATATACCTATTCCTCTGTTTAATATACCTATTCCTCTGTTTAATATACCTATTCCTCTATGTTTACTATACATATTCCTCTGTTGAATATATCTATTCCTCTATGTTTAATATACCTATTCCTCTGTTTAATATACCTATTCCTCTGTTGAATATACCTATTCCTCTGTTTAATATACCTATTCCTCTATGTTTACTATACCTATTCCTCTGTTGAATATATCTATTCCTCTATGTTTAATATACATATTCCTCTGTTTAATATACCTATTCCTCTGTTTAATATACCTATTCCTCTGTTTAATATACCTATTCCTCTGTTGAATATACCTATTCCTCTGTTTAATATACCTATTCCTCTGTTTAATATACCTATTCCTCTATGTTTACTATACCTATTCCTCTGTAGAATATATCTATTCCTCTATGTTTAATATACATATTCCTCTGTTTAATATACCTATTCCTCTGTTTAATATACCTATTCCTCTGTTTAATATACCTATTCCTCTATGTTTAATATACCTATTCCTCTGTTTAATATACCTATTCCTCTGTTTAATATACATATATTCCTCTGTTTAATATACCTATTCCTCTGTTTAATATACCTATTCCTCTATGTTTAATATACCTAATTCCTCTATGTTTAATATAATTCCTCTGTTTAATATACCTATTCCTCTATGTTTAATATACATATTCCTCTGTTTAATATACCTATTCCTCTATGTTTAATATACCTATTCCTCTGTTTAATATACCTATTCCTCTATGTTTAATATACCTATTCCTCTGTTTAATATACCTATTCCTCTATGTTTAATATACCTATTCCTCTATGTTTAATATACCTATTCCTCTATGTTTAATATACCTATTCCTCTGTTTACTATACCTATTCCTCTATGTTTACTATACCTATTCCTCTGTTTAATATACCTAATCCTCTATGTTTAATATACCTATTCCTCTATGTTTAATATACCTATTCCTCTATGTTTAATATACCTATTCCTCTATGTTTAATATACCTATTCCTCTATGTTTAATATACCTATTCCTCTATGTTTAATATACCTATTCCTCTATGTTTAATATACCTATTCCTCTGTTTAATATACCTATTCCTCTATGTTTAATATACCTATTCCTCTGTTTAATATACCTATTCCTCTATGTTTACTATACCTATTCCTCTATGTTTACTATACCTATTCCTCTATGTTTACTATACCTATTCCTCTATGTTTAATATACCTATTCCTCTGTTTAATACACCTATTCCTCTATGTTTACTATACCTATTCCTCTGTTTAATATACCTATTCCTCTATGTTTAATATACCTATTCCTCTGTTGAATATACCTATTCTTCTATGTTTACTATACCTATTCCTCTGTTTAATATACCTATTCCTCTGTTTAATATACCTATTCCTCTATGTTTACTATACCTATTCCTCTATGTTTAATATACGTATTCCTCTGTTTAATATACCTATTCCTCTATGTTTACTATACCTATTCCTCTATGTTTAATATACCTATTCCTCTATGATTACTATACCTAATCCTCTATGTTTAATATACCTATTGCTCTATGTTTAATATACCTATTCCTCTATGTTTAATATACCTATTCCTCTATGTTTACTATACCTATTCCTCTATGTTTAATATACCTATTCCTCTATGTTTACTATACCTATTCCTCTATGTTTAATATACCTATTGCTCTATGTTTAATATACCTATTCCTCTATGTTTAATATACCTATTCCTCTATGTTTACTATACCTATTCCTCTATGTTTACTATACCTATTCCTCTATGTTTACTATACCTATTCCTCTATGTTTAATATACCTATTGCTCTATGTTTAATATACCTATTCCTCTATGTTTAATATACCTATTCCTCTGTTGAATATACCTATTCCTCTATGTTTACTATACCTATTCCTCTGTTTAATATACCTATTCTTCTGTTTAATATACCTATTCCTCTATGTTTACTATACCTATTCCTCTATGTTTAATATACATATTGCTCTATGTTTAATATACCTATTCCTCTATGTTTAATATACCTATTCCTCTGTTTAATATACCTATTCCTCTATGTTTAATATACCTATTCCTCTATGTTTAATATACCTATTCCTCTGTTGAATATACCTATTCCTCTATGTTTACTATACCTATTCCTCTGTTTAATATACCTATTCCTCTGTTTAATATACCTATTCCTCTATGTTTAATATACCTATTCCTCTGTTTAATATACCTATTCCTCTATGTTTACTATACCTATTCCTCTATGTTTACTATACCTATTCCTTTATGTTTACTATACCTATTCCTCTATGTTTAATATACCTATTGCTCTATGTTTAATATACCTATTCCTCTATGTTTACTATACCTATTCCTCTATATTTAATATACCAATTCCTCTATGTTTAATATACCTATTCCTCTATGTTTAATATAGCTATTCCTCTGTTTAATATACCTATTCCTCTACGTTTACTATACCTATTCCTCTATGTTTAATATACCTATTCCTCTTTGTTTAATATACCTATTCCTCTATGTTTAATATACCTATTCCTCTGTTTAATATACCTATTCCTCTATGTTTACTATACCTATTCCTCTATGTTTACTATACCTATTCCTTTATGTTTACTATACCTATTCCTCTATGTTTAATATACCTATTGCTCTATGTTTAATATACCTATTCCTCTATGTTTACTATACCTATTCCTCTATATTTAATATACCAATTCCTCTATGTTTAATATACCTATTCCTCTATGTTTAATATAGCTATTCCTCTGTTTAATATACCTATTCCTCTACGTTTACTATACCTATTCCTCTATGTTTAATATACCTATTCCTCTTTGTTTAATATACCTATTCCTCTATGTTTAATATACCTATTCCACTATGTTTAATATACCTATTCCTCAAGGAAGTGTGACACTAAAACATTCTGTCTGTGTGTCTATGCTGCCTGCCTGCAGATATGGTGAGGAAAAAGAACCCCCCTTTGAGAAGCTTCGGCGGTGAGGAAGAAGGAGAAGGTGAGGCTCTGGCCGCGGAGGCCACCGGGCCAGATAGTGAGGACAGTGCCGGGAGCCGGGCCTCAGAGCCCAACGGTGCCGACGGGCTGCTGCCGGCCGAACTAGGTCGGGCCCACGTGCCAGTCCCAGACGAGCAGGAGGACTCCTCTTCCTCCCCGGGCTCCGTCTCAGGCTCCATCAAAGGAGGGAGGGGCGGCGGAGGAGTGGGAACAGTGGCGACAGTAAACACCGACAGGCCTGTCTTTAATTACCCCAGCCACAAGAAGGGAGGAAATGTAGCGTCCTTCCCCTGCCACGAGGTGACAGACTCAGATCTGCCGGCGCTCCCATCCTGGGCCGGGCCCGACGGGGCTGTGTCTCTGTCTCCTCTCAGATCAGAACCAGATGAGGGGGACGGGACACAGACACGCAGCCCGGCGGGGGAGCTGCTGCTGGGGAAGGTCGGGGAGAGAGGAGGGGGAGAAAGGGTGGGTGTCAGGGAGGGGTGGCTGCTGGCCGCCCGAGGGAGGGGTGTCATCGTCCAGGGCGTCACCAGTAACGGGGAGGACAAGGACACCTCCTACAGCCCCACAGGGGGGACTTCAGTCCACCAGGATGGGGTGGAGGGCTCTGGATTCCCCTTGCTACGCCCCCTCCACCCACATAGGGGGGCAGGCGAGGGGGCCGGGGACATCACGCCCAGCCCCATGGGGGCCGAGACAGGGGTAGCCCCACCCTGCTCTCCCAAACTGCAGGACTTCAAGTGCAACATCTGTGGGTACGGTTACTACGGGAATGACCCCACGGACCTGGTCAAGCACTATCGGAAGTACCATCTGGGCCTGCACAACCGCACACGGCAGGACGCAGAGCTGGACACTAAGATACTGGCTCTGCACAACATGGTGGGCTTCTCCTCACAAAGCCAACACGCCAAAGACACTACACGGCCCCCGTCCTACACCGCCCTGACCGGGGCGCCACAGGACTCTACAGGGTCACCACGCATGTTACTTAACGGCACCTATGACGTACAGGTAAATATGCTCTGCACCTGAAAAAAAGTTTGTTGGCATTCAACAGTGCGTTGGTTAGTGGGTGTCTGTTTGTCTTTCATAACTACCGAAACTCCAGGTACCAGAACCACCCATCAGTAGTACTGTATAACGGGACAGTTCCTACCCAACTAGATGCCCAGGTGTTGTATTGCATCAATCAACGGTTGCGTGCCACATCATTGACTGTGTAGTCGATCATCAGATTGCTATATATCATATGATGTGGCTGATCAATCAATCAAATGTATTTATGAAGCACTTCTTACATCAGCTGATATCTCAAAGTGCTGTACAGAAACCCAGCCTAAAACCCCAAACAGCAGGCAATGCAGGTGTAGAAGCACGATATGTTGATATGTTGTGTATAGCTTTCCAGGTGTTGTAAGATCTGGCATGCAACTGCAATGTAGTCTGTAGTGAGACTTGTCTCTTATAGGACACTTGTGTCATCAATGTAACTGGACACCCATGGAGAGAGGACTCGTGGGAAGAGTAGTCTTTTTTATCACTGTAATAAATACAGTTGAAGTTGGAAGTTTACATACACCTTAGCCAAGTACATTTAAACTCAGTAGAGAGAATAATTTATTTCAGCTTTTATTTCTTTCATCACATTCCCAGTGGGTCAGAAGTTTACATACACTCAATTAGTATTTGGTAGCATTGCCTTTAAATTGTTTAACTTGGGTCAAACATTTCGGGTAGCCTTCCACAAGCTTCCCATAATAAGCTGGGTGAATTTTGGTCCATTCCTTCTGACAGAGCTGGTGTACCTGAGTCAGGTTTGTAGGTCTCCTTGCTCTCGCATGCTTTTTCAGTTCTGCCCACAACTTCTCTATAGGATTTGGGTCAGGGCTTTGTGATGGCCACTCAAATACCTTGACTTTGTTGTCCTTAAGCCATTTTGCCACAACTTTGGAAGTATGCTTGTGGTCGTTGTCCATTTGGAAGACCCATTTGCTACCAAGCTTTAACTTCCTGACTGATGTCTTGAGATGTTGCTTCAATATATCCACATAATTTTCCTTCTTATGATGACATCTTAAGTGCACCAGTCCCTCCTGCAGCAAAGTACCCCCACCACATGATGCTGCCACCCCCGTGCTACGCGGTTGGGATGGTGTTCTTCGGCTTGCAAGCCTCCCCCTTTTTTCTCCAAACATAACGATGGTCATTATGGCCAAACAGTTCTATTTTAGTTTCATCAGACCAGAGGACATTTCTCCAAAAAGTGAGATCTTTGTCCCCATGTGCAGTTGCAAACCGTAGTGTCGTTTTTTTATGGCGCTTTTGGAGCAGTGGCTTCTACCTTGCTGAGCGGCCATTCAGGTTGTCGATATAGGACTTGTTTTACTGAGGATATTGATACTTTTGTAGCTGTTTCCTCCAGCATCTTCACAAGGTCCTTTTTCGTACCAAAGTACATTCATCTCCTAGGAGACAGAACGCGTCTCCTTCCTGAGCAGTATGAGCAGTATGATGGCTGCGTGGTCCCATGGTGTTTATACTTGCGTACTATTGTTTATACAGATGAACGTGGTACCTTCAGGTGTTTGGAAATTTCTCCCAAGGATGAGCCAGACTTGTGGAGGTCTACAATTATTTTTCTGAGGTCTTGGCTGATTTCTTTTGATTTTCCCATGATGTCAAGCGAAGAGGCACTGAGTGTAGGCCTTCAAATGCATCCACAGGTACACCTCCAATTGACTCAAATGATATCCATGACCCACTGTAATTGTGATACAGTGAGTTATAAATGAAATAATCTGTCTGTTAACAATTGTTGGAAAAATTACATGTGTCATGCACAAAGTAGATGTCCTAACCGACTTGCCAGAACTATAGTTTGTTAACAAGAAATTTGTGGAGTGGTTGAAAAACGAGTTTTAATGACTCCAACCTAAGTGTATGTAAACTTCCAACTTCAACTGTACATCTCAACCTGAACATTATATGGACTACACGTCCATAAAAACAACTATTTTATGACCCTCCATTTGTAATAGCACGTTGTGGGCAATCTGAGCTAATGTTTTTTGACCTATAGAATAAATTGCTCTGTTACTCACAGTTTTTAGTGGAGCTTATTTGTGAAATGATGTGTACCTTTTAGCTAATTTAATATTTTAGTATTGACCAGCCATGATTTATAAATATGGCTTTAGGTTTAAGGATGGACTATTTAGGATGTAACTATATGAGTTATTAAATTGATGATGCATAACCCTTCAAAATATAGCTACAGTACATCCATCCTATTTGTGTTTGATAGTTATTTGTTGTTTTGAAAGCTTTTCTCATCATGTTTGTGTGTGATTTATTTTATTGGCGTACACAGGTTCATTTGTAAAGTGGCACAACCATTTAGCGATTTCCTTGTGTACAGAAATAAAAGTTAATATTGTATTAAGGGAACGCCTGCCAAACATATATTGCACACATGGACCTTACAGTATGTGCACTGTTTTTGAGTCTTAAACATATGATCTAATAACCCCAAAAGAAAAGGGCCCTACGTGACTCAGAGCTATTACCATCCTCTGGTTGAAATGATTTCTTAGCAGTCTTTGTCTCGCTATCCATTTCAATTGGATGTCTCCGGGTTCGAATATTGTCATTATATATATATATATATATATATATATATATATATATATATATATATATATATTTTTTTTTTAAAGTAATACAATCATAAACACTGTTCTGTTTTCATCCCCTAGTGGGAATTTTCCATGCAGTAACATCGAAGGCGGCTCATTTCTCATTACCCAATGAAAAGGGAGAAAAGATTACCCAATAAAAAGGGAGAAAAGATTACCCAATGAAAAGGGAGAAAAGATTACCCAATGAAAAGGGAGAAAAGATTACCCAATGAAAAGGGAGAAAAGATTACCCAATGAAAAGGGAGAAAAGATTACCCAATGAAAAGGGAGAAAAGATTACCCAATGAAAAGGGAAGGGAGAGGTATCCAGTGAAAACAGGGAACTGGGTTTATTTTAAACGAGGGGTAATGAACAGATGTCAGAGCCAGTTATCTGCACAGCTTTCACGGCGTGCCGTGGCGTGCCGTTTCTCCCTCCACTTCAACAATGTCATGTTTACAATTCCAGTGGTGCATTTAACTCTAGTGTTCCTTGTAAATGAGGTGAGTTTGTCCCGGGGTCTGGGCCTCTTAATGCCATATCATACAGAAGCAGGGCCATTTGGCCTTTTAA
>NC_068440.1:35217224-35244724 GCF_023373465.1 Oncorhynchus keta | reverse complement strand
TCAGTTGCTCTTACTCCAGGTGTTCTAGTTTGATCTATCAGCTGCTCTTATCCCAAGGTGTTCTAGATTGATCTATCAGCTGCTCTTATCCCAGGTGTTCTAGATGGATCTATCAGCTGCTCTTACTCCAGGTGTTCTAGATGGATCTTTCAGCTGCTCTTACTCCATGTGTTCCAGTTTGATCTATCAGCTGCTCTTACTCCAGGTGTTCTAGTATGATCTATCAGCTGCTCTTATCCCAGGTATTCTAGTATTATCTATCAGCTGCTCTTACTCCAGGTGTTCTAGTCTGATCTATCAGCTGCTCTTACTCCAGGTGTTCTAGTATGATCTATCAGCTGCTCTTACTCCAGGTGTTCTAGTCTGATCTATCAGCTGCTCTTACTCAAGGTGTTCTAGTATGATCTATCAGCTGCTCTTACTCCAGGTGTTCTAGTATTATCTATCAGCTGCTCTTACTCCAGGTGTTCTAGTTTGATCTATCAGCTGCTCTTACTCCAGGTGTTCTAGTATGATCTATCAGTTGCTCTTACTCCAGGTGTTCTAGTTTGATCTATCAGCTGCTCTTACCCAAGGTGTTCTAGATTGATCTATCAGCTGCTCTTACCCAAGGTGTTCTAGATTGATCTATCAGCTGCTCTTACTCCACGTGTTCTAGTCTGATCTATCAGCTGCTCTTACTCCAGGTGTTCTAGATGGATCTATCAGCTGCTCTTATCCCAGGTGTTCTAGATTGATCTATCAGCTGCTCTTACTCCATGTGTTATAGTATGATCTATCAGCTGCTCTTACTCCATGTGTTCTAGTCTGATCTATCAGCTGCTCTTACCCAAGGTGTTCTAGATTGATCTATCAGCTGCTCTTACTTCATGTGTTCTAGTATGATCTATCAGCTGCTCTTACTCCACGTGTTCTAGTCTGATCTATCAGCTGCTCTTACTCCACGTGTTCTAGTCTGATCTATCAGCTGCTCTTACTCCAGGTGTTCTAGATGGATCTATCAGCTGCTCTTATCCCAGGTGTTCTAGATTGATCTATCAGCTGCTCTTACTCCATGTGTTCTAGTCTGATCTATCAGCTGCTCTTACTCCAGGTGTTCTAGATGGATCTATCAGCTGCTCTTATCCCAGGTGTTCTAGATTGATCTATCAGCTGCTCTTACTTCATGTGTTCTAGTATGATCTATCAGCTGCTCTTACTCCACATGTTCTAGTCTGATCTATCAGCTGCTCTTACTCCAGGTGTTCTAGATGGATCTATCAGCTGCTCTTATCCCAGGTGTTCTAGATTGATCTATCAGCTGCTCTTACTCCACGTGTTCTAGTCTGATCTATCAGCTGCTCTTACTCCAGGTGTTCTAGTATGATCTTT
Organism: Oncorhynchus keta; assembly: GCF_023373465.1. Taxonomy (NCBI): domain Eukaryota; kingdom Metazoa; phylum Chordata; class Actinopteri; order Salmoniformes; family Salmonidae; genus Oncorhynchus; species Oncorhynchus keta. The sequence goes on along the minus strand of NC_068440.1, from coordinate 35,243,353 downwards.
CAGCTGCTCTTACCCCAGGTGTTCTAGTTTGATCTATCAGCTGCTCTTACCCCAGGTGTTCTAGTTTGATCTATCAGCTGCTCTTATCCCAGGTGTTCTAGTATGATCTATCAGCTGCTCTTACCCCAGGTGTTCTAGTTTGATCTATCAGCTGCTCTTATCCCAGGTGTTCTAGTATGAACTATCAGCTGCTCTTATCCCAGGTGTTCTAGTCTGATCTTTCAGCTGCTCTTACTCCAGGTGTTCTAGTATGATCTTTCAGCTGCTCTTACTCCAGGTGTTCTAGTTTGATCTACCAGCTGCTCTTATCCCAGGTGTTCTAGTCTGATCTATCAGCTGCTCTTATCCCAGGTGTTCTAGTATGATCTATCAGCTGCTCTTACCCCAGGTGTTCTAGTTTGATCTATCAGCTGCTCTTATCCCAGGTGTTCTAGTATGAACTATCAGCTGCTCTTATCCCAGGTGTTCTAGTCTGATCTTTCAGCTGCTCTTACTCCAGGTGTTCTAGTATGATCTTTCAGCTGCTCTTACTCCAGGTGTTCTAGTTTGATCTACCAGCTGCTCTTATCTCAGGTGTTCTAGTATGATCTATCAGCTGCTCTTACTCCACATGTTCTAGTCTGATCTATCAGCTGCTCTTACTCCAGGTGTTCTAGATGGATCTATCAGCTGCTCTTATCCCAGGTGTTCTAGATTGATCTATCAGCTGCTCTTACTCCACGTGTTCTAGTCTGATCTATCAGCTGCTCTTACTCCAGGTGTTCTAGTATGATCTTTCAGCTGCTCTTACCCCAGGTGTTCTAGTTTGATCTATCAGCTGCTCTTACCCCAGGTGTTCTAGTTTGATCTATCAGCTGCTCTTATCCCAGGTGTTCTAGTATGAACTATCAGCTGCTCTTATCCCAGGTGTTCTAGATTGTTCTATCAGCTGCTCTTACTCCATGTGTTCTAGTATGATCTATCAGCTGCTCTTACTCCAGGTGTTCTAGTATGAACTATCAGCTACTCTTACTCCAGGTGTTCTAGTATGAACTATCAGCTGCTCTTACCCTAGATGTTCTAGTATGATCTATCAGCTGCTCTTACCCCAGGTGTTCTAGTTTGATCTATCAGCTGCTCTTATCCCAGGTGTTCTAGTATGAACTATCAGCTGCTCTTATCCCAGGTGTTCTAGTCTGATCTTTCAGCTGCTCTTACTCCAGGTGTTCTAGTATGATCTTTCAGCTGCTCTTACTCCAGGTGTTCTAGTTTGATCTACCAGCTGCTCTTATCTCAGGTGTTCTAGTATGAACTATCAGCTGCTCTTACTCCAGGTGTTCTAGTATGATCTATCAGCTGCTCTTACTCCAGGTGTTCTAGTTTGATCTACCAGCTGCTCTTATCCCAGGTGTTCTAGTCTGATCTATCAGCTGCTCTTATCCCAGGTGTTCTAGTATGATCTATCAGCTGCTCTTACCCCAGGTGTTCTAGTTTGATCTATCAGCTGCTCTTATCCCAGGTGTTCTAGTATGAACTATCAGCTGCTCTTATCCCAGGTGTTCTAGTCTGATCTTTCAGCTGCTCTTACTCCAGGTGTTCTAGTATGATCTTTCAGCTGCTCTTACTCCAGGTGTTCTAGTTTGATCTACCAGCTGCTCTTATCTCAGGTGTTCTAGTATGAACTATCAGCTGCTCTTACTCCAGGTGTTCTAGTATGATCTATCAGCTGCTCTTACTCCAGGTGTTCTAGTTTGATCTACCAGCTGCTCTTATCCCAGGTGTTCTAGTCTGATCTACCAGCTGCTCTTACTCCAGGTGTTCTAGTTTGATCTATCAGCTGCTCTTATCCCAGGTGTTCTAGTATGATCTATCAGCTGCTCTTATCTCAGGTGTTCTAGTATGAACTATCAGCTGCTCTTACTCCAGGTGTTCTAGTATGATCTATCAGCTGCTCTTATCTCAGGTGTTCTAGTATGAACTATCAGCTGCTCTTACTTCAGGTGTTCTAGTCTGATCTTTCAGCTGCTCTTACTCCAGGTGTTCTAGTTTGATCTACCAGCTGCTCTTATCCCAGGTGTTCTAGTTTGATCTACCAGCTGCTCTTATCCCAGGTGTTCTAGTCTGATCTATCAGCTGTTCTTACCCTAGGTGTTCTAGTTTGATCCCTAACATCTCATTATCTTCTCAATTCAATTCATCCCAAAAAACATTCTAAACGGAGCTATACCTCTCTGTAGATATAGATAATAGATTATTTCGATCATACGCTTTTATCTTCCTTCCTGGTATCATGGCCTTTTCATGTAGCTTATTGTCTGGGTGGGTGATGTCATTTGTTTTGTTTTTTCAGTGCCTGTGTGACTGACTCACACGTCTCTGTTTATTTTCATATATATAGATATATATATATATTTATATTTGCACACAAGAAAAAATTGAAAACAATATGATCAGAATTAAAAGACAAATGAAAATTTCTTGAAGCTCTTCCAAATATTTATTACAAAAAATAAAGAGTAGATTATTTATTTTTATTTTTAAAGATTGTTACGAATAACAAATGACAAATAACACAAAGGAAAACATAAGATAAAATAAATCAGGGGAAGAAAGGAAATAAATTCAAGTGAAATGCATAATCAACATGAGTTACAGAAGTTTCTTTCCTCATTGTGCTCCAGGTGACGCTGGGAGATACCTTCATCGGCATCGGGAGGAAGACTCCGGACTGTCAGGGAAACACCAAGTACTTTCGCTGCAAGTTCTGTAACTTCACCTACATGGGAAGCTCCTCAGTGGAGCTGGAGCAACACTTCCTGTCTGCCCACCCCAACAAGATGAAATCCCAGCCCCAGCCACTGCCGAATGACGACAAGCCCTTGGAAGGGAAGGGGAACTATGTGACACAGGGTGGTGGCGTGGAGGGTGCGGAACCGGGAAAGTGGGAGAACCGGGTGGCGGTCCGTGCGGAGGACGACTCGGTGCCTGGCTACTCCGTCCCCATCCATGCCACAGACTCGCCGTGCTGGATGGGGGCCGAAGGCGGGGCCACAGACTCACCTGGCTGGACGGGGGCCGACGGCGGGGCCACAGACTCACCTGGCTGGACGGGGGCCGACGGCGGCTCCACAGCGGTGGCCTATTACTGGTGTAAGTACTGCAACTTCAGTTGTGAGTCGCCCAGCTCACATCGCCTGCTGGAGCATTATGAGAGGAGACACAGACAACCTGGAGGAGGAAGAGGGGGGACCAGGGAGGGCAGCCCAGCCAAGAAGGAGCGAAGGAGCAGCAAATCCAGGGACGGAGAGAGAGACCCCCACAGCCGGAGGAAAGACAAGACAGGAACGAGTGGTTCGATGGGCGCAACGGACCCGGAGACGGTGGTGACCAGCTACAACTGCCAGTTCTGTGACTTCCGCTACTCCATGAACCACGGGCCTGAGGTTATTGTGGTGGCGCCTCTGCTCCGCCACTACCAGCAGGCCCACAGCATCCACAAATGCACCATCAAGCACTGCCCGTTCTGCCCGCGTGGCCTCTGCAGCCCTGAGAAGCACCTGGGGGAGATCTCCTTCCCATTTGCTTGCAGGAAGAGCACATGCTCCCACTGCGTCCTCCTTTTCCTCCAGCTGTCCCCCCAGGGTAGCTCCCCAACTCCCAGGCCCAGCGTCACCCACCTGTGTGACCAGTGTCCCTACGCCACCAGCGACATCGACCTGCTTCTGCTGCACTACGACAGTGCCCATGCCACCCATGGCGTGCTGGAGGTCAAGCCCGAGCAGGAGGGAGCTGAGACGGGGAGGTACTCGGCCCCTAAGGGCCCTCACGGGGAGCACTCATGCACCAAGTGCCATTTCATCACAGATGTGGAGGAGGAGATCTTCCGTCACTACAGGTGAGTAGTGGGGAGTTGAGTTGAGTTGGAGTTAGAATGTTATTAGAAAGACAAAATATAATACATGTGCAGAATTCTTGGAACTCCTTGGAACTCCTTAGAACTCCTTAGAACTCCTTGAAACTCATTGGAACTCCTTAGAAATCCTTAGAACCCATTGGAACTCCTTAAAACTCTGTGAAACTCCTTGGAACTCCTTGAAACTCATTGGAACTCCTTAGAACTCCTTAGAACTCCTTGGAACTCCTTAGAACTCCTTAGAACTCATTGGAACTACTTATAACTCCTTGGAACTCCTTAGAACCCATTGGAACTCCTTACAACTCCCTAGAACTCCTTAGAACTCCTTATAACTCATTGGAACTACTTATAACTGCTTGGAACTCCTTGGAACTCCTTGGAACTCCTTAGAACTCCTTATAACTCATTGGAACTACTTAGTACTCCTTGTAACTCCTTAGAACTCCTTTGAACTCCTTTGAACTCCTTAGAACTCCTTGAAACTCCTTAGAACTCATTGGAACTCCTTGGAACTACTTAGAACTCATTGGAACTCCTTAGAACTCCTTGGAACTCCTTGGAACTCCTTGGAACTCCTTGGAACTCAATATAACTTCTAGAAACTCATTGTGATGTCCCATTTTACTCAATGCTCTCTTGCTGCTCACATGTTGTAGTTAGTCGACCGGTCGACTACTTAAAGGTTTGGAAAAATACATTCTTTAGGACCGTTCTTCTTATCTTCTTAACCATAGAACATACAGTAAACACACCATGTTGACATATGTATACATTGGTATGGTGCTCGACATAATGAATATGAGGTTGACAAGTGGTCAATGGACTTTTAAGGTTTGGTTCAGCTTCCTATTGAAAACCTGATTATCATTGGTAATAATGTTAGTTTAGTATGTTATTGTGTAAGCATTGTTGACATTGTTCTGAGTTCAATTTAGGGTTATGAGATCTGTTTTATCTGTTTTTGTGACGTTGAATAAGTAAATCCAGTTTTGCTCATGATGAACAACAGACTTGCACAGTCACACACAGTACATGCAGTTAATCAACTTAAGGGAATCAATAGTGAAATGTTAAAAGTCAGCTAATTCTGTAACCCCTTTGTGGGTTTTGATTTAGTCTTGCCTTTGTGGATCTGTGTGTTTGTGTTTGTGTGAGTGTGTGTTTGTGTGTGTGTACGCATGTGTCTATGCATGCGTGCATGTCCGCTTGTGTGCGTGTGTGTTTGTCTGAGGTCAACTGCCACTGAAATCAGGAATTGCACTCTATTGCACTCTGTAATACCTCCACATAAGATATCAATTACGTTAAACCAATTACATTCTGTTTCAGCTCAGCCGCCTGTTTAGATTTGGCTGTTTGGGAATGTATTGATAGAAGTGAGTCTTGTGCTGTGGCTTGATCCATATGTCCACTTGAAGCCTTTACAGATACAGAGCGCTGAGGAATCAATAGGTGGGTTTAAATGCAACAAACCGTGTCTTCTCGGGATATATTAGATGATTCTACGCTGAGTCAAGGGAAACATATTTATACTGAGTTAGCCAGCAGGTCAGGAGAAACATATTTATACTGAGTTAGCCAGCAGGTCAGGGGAAATATATTTATACTGAGTTAGCCAGCGGGTCAGGGTAAATATATTTATACTGAGTTAGCCAGCGGGTCAGGGTAAATATATTTATACTGAGTTAGCCAGCGGGTCAGGGTAAACATATTTATACTGAGTTAGCCAGCAGGTCAGGAGAAACATATTTATACTGAGTTAGCCAGCAGGTCAGGGTAAACATATTTATACTGAGTTAGCCAGCAGGTCAGGGTAAACATATTTATACTGAGTTAGCCAGCAGGTCAGGAGAAATATATTTATACTGAGTTAGCCAGCAGGTCAGGAGAAACATATTTATACTGAGTTAGCCAGCAGGTCAGGGTAAACATATTTATACTGAGTTAGCCAGCAGGTCAGGGTAAACATATTTATACTGAGTTAGCCAGCAGGTCAGGGTAAACATATTTATACTGAGTTAGCCAGCAGGTCAGGAGAAATATATTTATACTGAGTTAGCCAGCAGGTCAGGGTGAACATATTTATACTGAATTAGCCAGCAGGTCAGGGTAAACATATTTATACTGAGTTAGCCAGCAGGTCAGGAGAAACATATTTATACTGAGTTAGCCAGCAGGTCAGGGTAAACATATTTATACTGAGTTAGCCAGCGGGTCAGGGTAAACATATTTATACTGAGTTAGCCAGCAGGTCAGGAGAAACATATTTATACTGAGTTAGCCAGCAGGTCAGGGTAAACATATTTATACTGAGTTAGCCAGCAGGTCAGGGTAAACATATTTATACTGAGTTAGCCAGCAGGTCAGGGTAAACATATTTATACTGAGTTAGCCAGCAGGTCAGGAGAAACATATTTATACTGAGTTAGCCAGCAGGTCAGGGTAAACATATTTATACTGAGTTAGCCAGCGGGTCAGGGGAAACATATTTATACTGAGTTAGCCAGCAGGTCAGGGTAAACATATTTATACTGAGTTAGCCAGCAGGTCAGGGTAAACATATTTATACTGAGTTAGCCAGCAGGTCAGGAGACACATATTTATAAAGCCTGCCCTTTTCTTCTGTTATTAACTTTGAGTTTTGCTTTTTAAACGTATTTAGTAGTCTTTGTCAGTGTGTTTAATTCAACCTATCACTTGTTGAAGGCTGATTTTCTGCAATGCTTTTAACATTTTCACCTCTCTAGACAAAGTCCAGCTCATTCCTCACTGTAGGGGTGAATGGTTGCTAGATCTAATCCCTAAACTGATAATGTAAAAATATGTCGTTCTGCCCCTGAACAAGGCAGTTAACCCACTGTTCCCAGACCATCATTGTAAATAAGAATTTGTTCTTACCCGACTTGCCTTGTGAAATAATAAAAAATAAAACCATGTTTTACCCCTAGCCTCTCCAGCCCAGACTCCCCAGTCCTAGACCAACACTCCCTTGTTTTATTCTATCTATACAGTGTACAGCTCCCTCCTTCTCCCCCTACTCCTAATCCTCAGAGAGAGGGGCACCGGCAGCCCAGTTACCAGTCGTGCTGGGCCAGAGTTTCCATTTCCTCTGTGATGTCAGAGGGATCTGTCCGTCACACTGGTGGGATTCAGTTCAGTTCACCTCACAGCTCCGCGCCGACCAGGCCCTCGTTAAATACCCAGTGTTGAGTGCGTTCACTGGTGCATAGCTAAGGGAGTTTCATTTCATAGTGCACAAATTACATCCACTCAATACTTTTACTGACACAGACATTGGGTTTTTAGCCCCAAAAACCTGTTTATTGTATAAAAAAATCAATAAAAGCATTTGAATGTATTTTAAAGAGTGCAGATACTCCAATCACATTGAGTACAGTGGTGCCGTACCATCAGTAGTGTCATACCATCAGTGGTGCCATACCATCAATGGTGCCATACCATCAGTAGTGCCATACCATCAGTGGTGCCATACCATCAATGGTGCCATACCATCAGTAGTGCCATACCATCAGTGGTGCCATACCATCAATGGTGCCATACCATCAGTAGTGCTATACCATCAGTAGTGCCATACCATCAGTGGTGCCATACCATCAATGGTGCCATACCATCAGTGGTGCAATACCATCAGTAGTGCCATAGCATCAGTGGTGCCATACCATCAATGGTGCCATACCATCAGTGGTACCATACCATCAGTGGTACCATACCATCAGTCGTGCCATACCATCAATGGTGCCATACCATCAGTGGTGCAATACCATCAGTAGTGCTATAGCATCAGTGGTGCCATACCATCAGTAGTGCCATACCATCAGTGGTGCCATACCATCAGTAGTGCCATACCATCAGTAGTGCCATACCATCAGTGGTGCCATACCATCAGTAGTGCCATACCATCAGTAGTGCCATACCATCAGTAGTGCCATACCATCAGTAGTGCCATACCATCAGTGGTGCCATACCATCAGTAGTGCCATACCATCAGTGGTGCCATACCATCAATGGTGCCATACCATCAGTAGTGCCATACCATCAGTGGTGCCATACCATCAATGGTGCCATACCATCAGTAGTGCTACACCATCAGTAGTGCCATACCATCAGTGGTGCCATACCATCAGTGGTGCAATACCATCAGTAGTGCCATAGCATCAGTGGTGCCATACCATCAATGGTGCCATACCATCAGTGGTACCATACCATCAGTGGTACCATACCATCAGTCGTGCCATACCATCAATGGTGCCATACCATCAGTGGTGCAATACCATCAGTAGTGCTATAGCATCAGTGGTGCCATACCATCAGTAGTGCCATACCATCAGTGGGGCCATACCATCAGTAGTGCCATAGCATCAGTGGTGCCATACCATCAGTGGTGCCATACCATCAGTAGTGCCATACCATCAGTGGTGCCATACCATCAGTAGTGCCATACCATCAGTGGTGCCATACCATCAGTGGTGCCATACGATCAGTAGTGCCATAGCATCAGTAGTGCCATACCATCAGTGGTGCCATACCATCAATGGTGCCATACCATCAGTGGTGCAATACCATCAGTAGTGCTATAGCATCAGTGGTGCCATACCATCAGTGGTGCCATACCATCAGTAGTGCCATACCATCAGTGGTGCCATACCATCAATGGTGCCATACCATCAGTGGTGCAATACCATCAGTAGTGCCATAGCATCAGTGGTGCCATACCATCAGTGGTGCCATACCATCAGTAGTGCCCTACCATCAGTGGTGCCATACCATCAGTAGTGCCATACCATCAGTGGTGCCATACCATCAGTGGTGCCATACCATCAGTAGTGCCATAGCATCAGTAGTGCCATACCATCAGTGGTGCCATACCATCAATGGTGCCATACCATCAGTGTTGCAATACCTGCATTAGCCTGCTGGCCTTACTGGGTGGATAGGATCATTAGCTTGCTGGCCTTACTGGGTGGATAGGATCATTAGCCTGCTGGCCTTACTGGGTGGATAGGATCATTAGCTTGCTGGCCTTACTGGGTGGATAGGATCATTAGCTTGCTGGCCTTACTGGGTGTATAGGATCATTAGCCTGCTGGCCTTACTGGGTGGATAGGATCATTAGCCTGCTGGCCTTACTGGGTGGATAGGATCATTAGCCTGCTGGCCTTACTGGGTGTATAGGATCATTAGCCTGCTGGCCTTACTGGGTGTATAGGATCATTAGCTTGCTGGCCTTACTGGGTGGATAGGATCTTTAGCTTGCTGGCCTTACTGGGTGGATAGGATCTTTAGCTTGCTGGCCTTACTGGGTGGATAGGATCTTTAGCTTGCTGGCCTTACTGGGTGGATAGGATCATTAGCTTGCTGGCCTTACTGGGTGGATAGGATCATTAGCCTGCTGGCCTTACTGGGTGGATAGGATCATTAGCTTGCTGGCCTTACTGGGTGGATATGATCATTAGCCTGCTGGCCTTACTGGTTGGATATGATCATTAGCCTGCTGGCCTTACTGGGTGGATATGATTATTAGCCTGCTGGCCTTACTGGGTGGATATGATCATTAGCCTGCTGGCCTTACTGGGTGGATTTAAAGGTTTTAAAGGGTCATAATAAGTGAATGTGTTTGTATCTGGAAGTCCTGGCTGCAGAGGAGGCTCTGTCTTTATTACTCACCATAACTCCCCTCTAATTAAACCACGGAAAACAACCACTGTCTCTCAGGTTGCACACTTGTCCGTTTATTCTCATGAAGCTGTCATTGATATTGTATGTCGTCTGTTTTCTGCGCTTGGAGGAAAAGTTGTTTTATATTGAAAAAAACTGCGCTATGCTTCCCCAAAGAATAGGTGCTTTGGCTATATGTGTGTTTCTCTGTGTGTCTCTGTATTTCATTTTGTGTATGTTCATGAGAGTACATGCTAGATTTGACGCATTGTAGTGTATGGTAGTGAGTGTATATGTTCATACACGTTGGGAGTCGGATGCATATTGTTGGATGCACTGCTTTGAAAAACTACAGATGTTCAGGACGTTCATTAGAGGCTGGCCTCTTGGCCTGGTGCAGCAGGCTTTTGAGATGTAAACAGTTCAGATAATCAGAGAAGCCTGCAGAGGCTAAACACACACACACGCACACACACACACACGCGCACACACACACTTTATACACCAACACAATACACACACCATGGTTTCTGTTAGGAAAATGTGGCGTTGGACATTTGACCAGCAGCATTTTCATTTACCGAACATTTGAGATACCGGACCCCTATGCGTTGGCTGCGTAACCTGATTAGGGTGTACACCCATGGCGATCAGAATGACAGAAAGCACATGTAGTTTACGGTAATTCCTGTTAACAGAACATGCAAGTCGAGGATTTAACGATATGCTGCCCTTCTTTCCAAATTCTGATGTCAGTACAGTGGTTCCTAACCTTTTTTCGGTTACTGTACCACCAACTGAGTTCTGAAGTACTGTACCACCAACTGAGTTCTGAAGTACTGTACCACCAACTGAGTTCTGAAGTACTGTACCACCAACTGAGTTCTGAAGTACTGTACCACCAACTGAGTTCTGATGTACTGTACCACCAACTGAGTTCTGAAGTACTGTACCACCAACTGATTTCTGAAGTACTGTACCACCAACTGAGTTCTGAAGTACTGTACCACCAACTGAGTTCTGAAGTACTGTACCACCAACTGAGTTCTGAAGTACTGTACCACCAACTGATTTCTGAAGTACTGTACCACCAACTGAGTTCTGAAGTACTGTACCACCAACTGAGTTCTGAAGTACTGTACCACCAACTGAGTTCTGAAGTACTGTACCACCAACTGATTTCTGAAGTACTGTACCACCAACTGAGTTCTGAAGTACTGTACCACCAACTGAGTTCTGATGTACTGTACCACTAACTGAGTTCTGAAGTACTGTACCACCAACTGAGTTCTGAAGTACTGTACCACCAACTGAGTTCTGAAGTACTGTACCACCAACTGAGTTCTGAAGTACTGTACCACCAACTGAGTTTTGCTCTGCCCGGAGGACCCCTGAAGTACCCCTTCATGTGCATGTTACCAGTAGGTCTATGATCTCATAAGTCTTCTGAAGTACATCCTGTGGACAGACTAAGTAACCCCATTGCACCCCTGGTTGGGAACCACTGTGTTAGAATAACTGACCACATTTACTTTTTCTCAGCCAACAAGACAAGTAATGAACAGCAAAATGACTAACCTGTGTCAATCTACTATCCCCCATAGTAGAAACGTTGGCCTATTCTATTGGTCAGCTTGTCGAGAAAGAACAAGCCTTTTCCAAGCAGACTCTGGGACAGTTGTGGGACGATAGATCCCAAGTTCATACAACCATTAGGCCAAGCCTACATTAAAAAAACAGCGCTAAAAATCAATGAGTCTGATGCAACAGATCAGAACGTTTACCTTCAAATGTCGATAAACTATTATTTCTTCACATTATTAGCACAGCAATGTACACAAGGCAGGAGGCTACAGTCAAATGTTCATTATGCAATTAGCGGGAAAACACCATTGTGAAAAGCACACTACACATGTGAGCAGTTTCATGTGACAGAGATGAAAATATCTGTACAAAAAATTGAAAGAAGGGAGAACTAATATGCAGCAACTACATGAGTTGTTAATATGATCACACTTGTTCCTTTGGCTACTGAACAATACATGAAATTTGATATCAAATAATTGCCTTCACTGATATGGTCTGATTTTGGCTACTTTGAAGCAAGGTAAGACATGCCTTATAATATTTGTAAGTCGCTCTGGATAAGAGCGTCTGCTAAATGACTTAAATGTAAATGTAAATGTAATATGAAGCAAAATGTTGAGGTTTCAGACAATTAAGTATAAACTAAAAAAAAAAGTCCTCTCACTGTCAACTGCATTTATTTTCAGCAAACTTAACATGTGTAAATATTTGCATGACCCTAACAAGATTCAACAACTGAGACATAAACTGAACAAGTTCCACAGACATGTGACCAACCAAAATGTTATTATGTGTCCCTGAACAAAGGGGGGTTCAAAATCAAAAGTAACCGTCAGAATCTGGTGTGGCCACCAGCTGCATCAAGTACTACATTGCATCTCCTCCTCATGGACTGCACCAGATTTGCCAGTTCTTGCTGTGAGATGTTACTCCACACTTCCACCAAGGCACCTGCAAGTTCCCGGATATTTCTAGGGGGAATGGCCCTAGCCCTCACCCCCCGATCCAACAGGTCCCAGACGTGCTCAATGGGATTGAGATCCGGACTCTTCGCTGGCCATGGCAGAACACTGACGTTCCTGACTTGCAGGAAATCAGCCATACTGCTCGTTCTGTACATGGTGGCATTGTCATGCTGGAGGGTCATGTCAGGATGAGCCTGCAGGAAGGGTACCACATGAGGGAGGAGGATGTCTTCCCTGTAACGCACAGCGTTAAAATAGCTTGCAATGACAACATGCTCAGTTCGATGATGCTGTGACACACCGCCCCAGACCATGACGGACCCTCCACCTCCAAATCGAACCCGCTCCAGAGTACAGGCCTCGGTGTAACGCTCATTCCTTTAACGATAAACACAAATCTGACCATCACCCCTGGGGAGACAAAACCGTGACTCATCAGTGAATAGCACTTTTTTCCAGCCCTGTCTGGTCCAGCGACGGTGGTTTTGTGCCCATAGGCGACTTTGTTGCCGGTGATGTCTGGTGAGGACCTGCCTTACAGCAGGCCTACAAGCCCTCAGTCCAGCCTCAGTCCAGCCTCTCTCAGCCACGGCGGACAGTCTGAGCACTGATGAAGGGATTGTGCGTTCCTGGTGTAACTCGTCATTTGTTGGTGCCAACTTGTACCTGCCCCGCAGGTGAGATGTTTGGATGTACCAATCCTGTGCAGGTGTTGTTACACATGGTCTGCCACTGCGAGGACGATCAGCTGTCTGTCCTGTCTCCCTGTCTTAGGCGTCTCACAGTACGAACATTACAATTTATTGCCCTGGCCACATCTGCTGTCCTCATGCCTCCTTGCAGCATGCCTAAGGTACGTTCACACAGAGGAGCAGGGACCCTGGGCATCTTTCTTTTGGTGTTTTTCAGAGTCGGTTGAAAGGCCTCTTTAGTGTCCTAAGTTTTCATAATTTTGACCTTAATTGCCTACCGTCTGTAAGCTGTTAGTGGCATGGGAAACAGCGTTTAAACCCTTTACAATGAAGATCTGTAAAGTTATTTGGATGTTTTACAAATGATCTTTGAAAGACAGGGTCCTGAAAAAAAGGGCTGTTTCATTTCTTGCTGAATTGATGTTTTTAAAATACATACTGCTTCCAGCTCATTGCAAAGTGGTGTGTGACACGCTGATGACGCCAGCCTTCTGTTGCCTATGCATTTCCTGTGTGACACGCTGATGACGCCAGCCTTCTGTTGCCTATGCATTTCCTGTGTGACACGCTGATGACGCCAGCCTTCTGTTGCCTATGCATTTCCTGTGTGACACGCTGATGACGCCAGCCTTCTGTTGCCTATGCATTTCCTGTGTGACACGCTAATGACGCCAGCCTTCTGTTGCCTATGCATTTCCTGTGTGACACGCTGATGACGCCAGCCTTCTGTTGCCTATGCATTTCCTGTGTGACACGCTGATGACGCCAGCCTTCTGTTGCCTATGCATTTCCTGTGTGACACGCTGATGACGCCAGCCTTCTGTTGCCTATGCATTTCCTGTGTGACACGCTGATGACGCCAGCCTTCTGTTGCCTATGCATTTCCTGTGTGACACGCTGATGACGCCAGCCTTCTGTTGCCTATGCATTTCCTGTGTGACACGCTGATGACGCCAGCCTTCTGTTGCCTATGCATTTCCTGTGTGACACGCTGATGACGCCAGCCTTCTGTTGCCTATGCATTTCCTGTGTGACACATTTCCCGCTCAAAAGCCTCTTTATCTGTATGCTGTATGCGTATAATAAGTAAGATACATAAGGAATATGCTGTACACACGCACCAATTTAATTACACTCAATTATGCAAATGAACCTATATACCGATAAGCATGACCTGTCAAATGTATTTCGATCAATGAAGAGGATTAAAAACATTATTTCACATTGGGAATTTATTTATTCTTTTCCCGGTGCCAATTCTATTTTTAGGCTTTCCTATAAAAAAAAATGTAATCAGACAAAAGCCGACTATTACCGGAAAACCCGAACCTTGACACACCAACATTTTTATTTGGTATAAAACAATCAGTGTTGTACGGTGTAATAATTTGTCAGTGGGAAATCCTAGAATGCAACAGTACAGTACACCTGTAGATGTCATTTCCTGTATCCCAAAACAATAGCGGTAATTTGTTTCTAAGTTGTTGTTTTTGTTTGCGTTTCATTTGGAGTATAATCAGATTAGAGTCACAGAGAAGTTCTCTATTCAACAGTAGTTATTCTTAGTGGTCATGTGTGTGTGCGTGTAAGTCTGAAGAGTTGAGTCTATGGATGAATGACCACACTCCAAGCTCTCTTGTTGATGCTGGTAAAATAATCAGGAGTGGGCAATGCAGTTGTGTTTATTTATTTGGGCACCAACGCATACGTTGGGTGTCTCTATGGTGACGTGGCTACATCAACAGGAAATGAAAGCAGTGTGTTTCTGCTGTGACGCTTCATTGTGTTTCTGTTGGGAAAACCCAACTGCTTATTTAGCTGAAGTTTTCATGTGAATCATAATGATTGGTCAATTTGATATATGATGATTGGAGGTTGGAGAATGCATGTGAGATGGCGTGAGACAGTGAGATTCATTCAATTTAAATCATATTATTGATTGAACTCGTAACTTTTTGATTGAAATAACAACTTCATCGATTTATTTTCTCAGACTATCATCAGGAAGTGAGGACTAGGGCTGGCATATTCTGCTTCCTGTATGAGGTTTGCTTTTTCTCCAAACAGTGTTAGCCATGGGATCATAAGAAAAAAGTCTAAAGGTCTACATGTCATTTCAGCAAGTCATGACACCCACCATCTCAAATTGTTCTGAAATCATGTAGTTAGAAACAGACAAGATTAGCATTCCTGGAACATTCATTTGATCTCTGAGAAAATAAGATAATTGATTGAATCCAAATTGTCCATTTTAATTTATTGGATTCATATAATATTCAAAAAAATATAGTACCCAAATCAGATTTGGACCAAACTTTGTTCTGATATTGAGTAAGAAATGAGGAATCCAAAGAAATTGTGAAGAGCCACCCATGGACCCCACACACCCCTCGCCCCATGCCAATCCCACCCCAACAACAAGTACAGTGGGGCAAAACAGTATTTAGTCAGCCACCAATTGTGCAAGGTCTCCCACTTAAATAGATGAGAGAGGCCTGTAATTTTCATCATAGGTACACTTCAACTATGACAGACAAAATTAGAAAAAAATCCAGAAAATCACATTGTAGGATTTTTAAAGAATTTATTTGCAAATTATGGTGGACCATCGACCGCTTACAGGCTAAGGAAACCAATTTGTAATTTTGGTGAACTATCCCTTTAACTATCCATTTAACGTTAAAAAAACAAAAAACAAAAAACGGAACACCATCTAGTGGTCAGAACCTGGTAATATCAGGATGTCGGACAGGACCTAAACCTAACAACTTCAATTACTATTTTCTTTGAACAGGTGGTGAAAAAAAACATGACCAAATTCACTGGGAATACATTACATAGGATGAAGAAACAATACTCAGAGCCGCAGCGCTGTGCTACTTGTCAAACACAGAGCACTGATACTGAATACTTGTTGTTGGGGTGGTTTGTGTCAACATCGTTGTTCTTATGCTTTTCGAGGTGGAAGCCTTTTACACTATCTTTAGTTGATTAGGTCTGTATACGTACAGTCATGTGGAGTAGTGGTATCTCCCTGGGATAAATAAAGCACTTTGAGATTATTTATGTAATGAATAGCACTATAAAAGTTTTTAAAATTATTATTTTTATTATTAAATAAAGCGGAAAACCCAGAGTATATATAAAACAGAATAATACCTACAGTGTTGACCAAGCCGGTATTTATTTCCCGATGATGTTGTCTAACCACTCTTTCCCTCTCCCTGTCAATGCTTTCTCTTTGTTAACACTGTCCCTCTTTTATTAACCCTTCGATTGTCTGCTCCCTGTAGGAGAGTCCATGGCTGTTGTCGGTGCCGCCACTGCAGCTTCACCGCCTCCGACACCTTGTCACTGCTGGATCACTTCAACACGGCCCACTGCAAAGAGACCTCCGCCTCCTCCTCCCATCCCTCCGCTTCCTCCGTCACCATCAACGGCTGCTCCGCCACAACCCCCTCCACCCTCAGCATCAAGGAGGAGAGCAAGGGCGACCTCAAGCTCTACAGTCTGGTTCCCCCAGAGAGCCGCGCTGCCGAGGCAGGGCCCGGGGCCGAAGGGGTGAAGAGCGAGGCCCTGGACGAGAAGGAGGCCCAGGGGTCCAAGGGCTGGATGGAGGCCAGAGAGGCCCAGGTCCAAGCCCACGCAGCAGGCCTTGTGTGGGTGCCTAAGGAGCGGGCCAGGGACATCCTGAGGGGTAGTCCGGCCCAGTTCCCCCAGGGCGCCCTGAGTCTACTCAACGCCGTGGCTGCCTCTCAGGAGCACCACCACCAGCAGCAGAAGGGGGTTTCAGTGGTGCTCAGGGACTCCCCGGGCCTGGTGTTCAGTCTGGGGGGGGTCGACACCAAGGCCTTCCTTCCAGGACAGACTCCCAGTGGGGCCGACAAACCTGGGCATCTGGCGCAGCAGTACTCCTCACCCACCGATGGCAAGGCCAAGGAGGAGTCCCAGTCACTCTTACGGGTAAGACAACTCTCCACTCTCTCCCCTTCCTCACCCTCTCTCCTGTCCACTACCCATCTCTATTCATGAAAAAACTGCCTGTTTTGGACTACATTGTCCTGTGTGTTAAGGGCCTATGTTCTGCTGCTGTGCTCTGCTGAAGGTCTCTGCAGTGCAGAGAGAGGCCCAAGGTGGCGGACATTTTGAAGCCCCCCCCGAATGATGAATGGTGGAACTCAGAGTTGTGTCATACCAGAGATCCTCTATTATGTTCTCATCCCTCACATCCCTAATGTCTCGCTCTAGTCTCCCACCATGTTTATCAATCTCCCAAAGCTGACTTTTGTCTCCCTTTACACTGTCCTCTGCTCAGCCCTAATGAGGTAAGACTGAGCCAGCAGAACAGCAGGAAGAACCGCCTCTGGTTAGTTCACCCTCTCTCTCTCTCTGAGCTCCGACCGGTCTAATTGAGATATTGTTTCCAGCCACCCTGAGACTTGCAGACACAACGATCTCTCTCACACACACACACACACACACACACACACACACACACACACACACACACACACACACACACACACACAGCACAGAAATTGTGTATTGAATGTCTCGCAGTTTGATTTGGCTTTGGAGTTAATGTCCATCCGTTCTGGTGATGCCGACGGGTCTTTGGCTCTCTATGAACAGCCGCTTTGTGGATATGACATCGGCATTTGACTCCCAAGCTGTCAATCAGCGGACATCAGCACATACAGTGCCTTGCGAAAGTATTCGGCCCCCTTGAACTTTGTGACCTTTTGCCACATTTCAGGCTTCAAACATAAAGATATAAAACTGTATTTTTTGGTGAAGAATCAACAACAAGTGGGACACAATCATGAAGTGGAACGACATTTATTGGATATTTCAAACTTTTTTAACAAATCAAAAACTGAAAAATTGTGCGTGCAAAATGATTCAGCCCCCTTAAGTTAATACTTTGTAGCGCCACCTTTTGCTGCGATTACAGCTGTAAGTCGCTTGGGGTATGTCTCTATCAGTTGTGCACATCGAGAGACTGAAATTTTTTCCCATTCCTCCTTGCAAAACAGCTCGAGCTCAGTGAGGTTGGATGGAGAGCATTTGTGAAAAGCAGTATATGTGTGGATATGTTTATTTTTGAACCATTCCATTGTAGATTTCGCTTTATGTTTTGGATTATTGTCTTGTTGGAAGACAAATCTCCGTCCCCGTGTCAGGTCTTTTGCAGACTCCATCAGGTTTTCTTCCAGAATGGTCCTGTATTTGGCTCCATCCATCTTCCCATCAATTTTAACCATCTTCCCTGTCCCTGCTGAAGAAAAGCAGGCCCAAACCATGATCCTGCCACCACCATGTTTGACAGTGGGGATGGTGTGTTCAGGGTGATGAGCTGTGTTGCTTTTACGCCAAACATAACGTTTTGCATTGTTGCCAAAAAGTTCAATTTTGGTTTCATTTGACCAGAGCACCTTCTTCCACATGTTTGGTGTGTCTCCCAGGTGGCTTGTGGCAAACTTTAAACAACACTTTTTATGGATATCTTTAAGAAATGGCTTTCTTCTTGCCACTCTTCCATAAAGGCCAGATTTGTGCAATATACAACTGATTGTTGTCCTATGGACAGAGTCTCCCACCTCATCTGTAGATCTCTGCAGTTCATCCAGAGTGATCATGGGCCTCTTGGCTGCATCTCTCATCAGTCTTCTCCTTGTATGAGCTGAAAGTTTAGAGGGACGGCCAGGTCTTGGAAGATTTGCAGTGGTCTGATACTCCTTCCATTTCAATATTATCGCTTGCACAGTGCTCCTTGGGATGTTTAAAGCTTGGGAAATATTTTTGTATCCAAATCCGGCTTTAAACTTCTTCACAACATTATCTCGGACCTGCCTTGTTCTTCATCATGCTCCCTGCGCTTTTAACGGACCTCTGAGACTATCACAGTGCAGGTGCATTTATACGGAGAATTGATTACACACAGGTGGATTGTATTTATCATCATTAGTCATTTAGGTCAACATTGGATCATTCAGAGATCCTCACTGAACTTATGGAGAGAGTTTGCTGCACTGAAAGTAAAGGGGCTGAATAATTTTGCACGACCCATTTTTCAGTTTTTGATTTTTTTTTAAAGTTTGAAATATCCAATGAATGTCGTTCCTCTTCATGATTGTGTCCCACTTGTTGTTGATTCTTCACAAAAAAAATACAGTTTTATATCTTTATGTTTGAAGCCTGAAATGTGGCAAAAGGTCGCAAAGTTCAAGGGGGCCGAATACTTTCGCAAAGCACTGTAGTTAACAACACAGCGGCCATCTTTAAGGACTCCTCCTTCACAATGACTTGGTTGAGTCATCATCCTTCAACTCACAGACTGTGAGAGAGGAGATCACACAGATTAGCAGCAGTATCTGGCGTGTGTGTGTGTGTGTGTGTGTGTGTGTGTGTTTGCGTGCGTTTGTGTGTGTACATATGTGTTCTGTGTTTATACAGTACACACCTCCTGGAGATTTCATGCTAACTCAGAGGCTTCAGAATCGGGATATTTGCCACAAAATGCCAACTGGCCCCATTCAGTCATTCTTAATGAGTTTTTAAATATCTAGAAAACGGTGTTTAAAGTCAGAGATAAGACTAGTGGCTCAGGCTATTTTGGGGGCTTGTCTGTCGTCCTAAAGGTGTGGAGAGAACAGACTGCCTTAGAATTCACCATTAGTAGAAGTAGTGCCTCACAAAGGGGCCTTTTATGAAATTTCATGCAAAGCCTTCACCAGCACAGCCATCTGACATTGAACTAGAATTGGGTTCCGTTTGAAATATCTTCTCCCCAAGGCCAGGCAATTGTATATATTTCATTGTGGACATGTTCTGTATATTTTATGTCTTCTCGAACTGTGCTAGCCAGAGTATGTGAGAGGAACTGGAGCGACGCGAGGAGTGGAGCTTACCCAATTTGACTGGAGCAAAGCGAGGAGCGGAGCTTACCCAATTTGACTGGAGCGAAGCGAGGAGTGGAGCTTACCCAATATGACTGGAGCGAAGCGGGGAGTGGAGCTTACCCAATATGACTGGAGCGAAGCGAGGAGCAGAGCTTACCCAATATGACTGGAGCGAAGCGAGGAGCAGAGCTTACCCAATATGACTGGAGCGAAGCGAGGAGTGGAGCTTACCCAATATGACTGGAGCGAAGCGAGGAGCGGAGCTTACCCAATATGACTGGAGCGAAGCGAGGAGTGGAGCTTACCCAATATGACTGGAGCGAAGCGAGGAGCAGAGCTTTCCCAATTTGACTGGAGCGAAGCGAGGAGCAGAGCTTACCCAATATGACTGGAGCGAAGCGAGGAGTGGAGCTTACCCAATATGACTGGAGCGAAGCGAGGAACAGAGCTTACCCAATATGACTGGAGCAATGCGAGGAGCGGAGCTTACCCAATATGACTGGAGCGAAGCGAGGAGTGGAGCTTACCCAATATGAATGGAGCGAAGCGAGGAGCGGAGCTTACCCAATATGACTGGAGCGAAGCGAGGAGTGGAGCTTACCCAATATGACTGGAGCGAAGCGAGGAGCAGAGCTTACCCAATTTGACTGGAGCGAAGCGAGGAGCAGAGCTTACCCAATTTGACTGGAGCAACGCGAGGAGCGGAGCTTACCCAATATGACTGGAGCGAAGCGAGGAGCAGAGCTTACGCAATATGACTGGAGCAACGCGAGGAGCGGAGCTTACCCAATATGACTGGAGCGAAGCGAGGAGTGGAGCTTACCCAATTTGACTGGAGCAACGCGAGGAGCGGAGCTTACCCAATATGACTGGAGCAACGCGAGGAGCGGAGCTTACCCAATATGACTGGAGCGAAGCGAGGAGTGGAGCTTACCCAATATGAATGGAGCGAAGCGAGGAGTGGAGCTTACCCAATATGACTGGAGCGAAGCGAGGAGTGGAGCTTACCCAATTTGACTGGAGCGAAGCGAGGAGCAGAGCTTACCCAATTTGACTGGAGCAACGCGAGGAGCGGAGCTTACCCAATATGACTGGAGCGAAGCGAGGAGCAGAGCTTACCCAATATGACTGGAGCAACGCGAGGAGCGGAGCTTACCCAAGATGACTGGAGCGAAGCGAGGAGCGGAGCTTACCCAATTTGACTGGAGCGAAGCGAGGAGCGGAGCTTACCCAATTTGACTGGAGCGAAGCGAGGAGCAGAGCTTACCCAATTTGACTGGAGCAACGCGAGGAGCGGAGCTTACCCAATATGACTGGAGCGAAGCGAGGAGCAGAGCTTACCCAATATGACTGGAGCAACGCGAGGAGCGGAGCTTACCCAAGATGACTGGAGCGAAGCGAGGAGCGGAGCTTACCCAATTTGACTGGAGCAACGCGAGGAGTGGAGCTTACCCAATATGACTGGAGCGAAGCGAGGAGCGGAGCTTACCCAATATGACTGGAGCGAAGCGAGGAGCGGAGCTTACCCAATATGACTGGAGCGAAGCGAGGAGTGGAGCTTACCCAATATGACTGGAGCGAGCGAGCAGAGCTTTCCCAATTTGACTGGAGCGAACGAGGAGCAGAGCTTACCCAATATGACTGGAGCGAAGCGAGGAGTGGAGCTTACCCAATATGACTGGAGCGAAGCGAGGAGCAGAGCTTACCCAATATGACTGGAGCAATGCGAGGAGCGGAGCTTACCCAATATGACTGGAGCGAAGCGAGGAGTGGAGCTTACCCAATATGAATGGAGCGAAGCGAGGAGCGGAGCTTACCCAATATGACTGGAGCGAAGCGAGGAGTGGAGCTTACCCAATATGACTGGAGCGAAGCGAGAGCAGAGCTTACCCAATTTGACTGGAGCGAAGCGAGGAGCAGAGCTTACCCAATTTGACTGGAGCAACGCGAGGAGCGGAGCTTACCCAATATGACTGGAGCGAAGCGAGGAGCAGAGCTTACGCAATATGACTGGAGCAACGCGAGGAGCGGAGCTTACCCAATATGACTGGAGCGAAGCGAGGAGTGAGCTTACCAATTTGACTGGAGCAACGCGAGGAGCGGAGCTTACCCAATATGACTGGAGCAACGCAAGGAGCGGAGCTTACCCAATATGACTGGAGCGAAGCGAGGAGTGGAGCTTACCCAATATGAATGGAGCGAAGCGAGGAGTGGAGCTTACCCAATATGACTGGAGCGAAGCGAGGAGTGGAGCTTACCCAATTTGACTGGAGCGAAGCGAGGAGCAGAGCTTACCCAATTTGACTGGAGCAACGCGAGGAGCGGAGCTTACCCAATATGACTGGAGCGAAGCGAGGAGCAGAGCTTACCCAATATGACTGGAGCAACGCGAGGAGCGGAGCTTACCCAAGATGACTGGAGCGAAGCGAGGAGCGGAGCTTGAATTTGACTGGAGCGAAGCGAGGAGCGGAGCTTACCCAATTTGACTGGAGCGAAGCGAGGAGCAGAGCTTACCCAATTTGACTGGAGCAACGCGAGGAGCGGAGCTTACCCAATATGACTGGAGCGAAGCGAGGAGCAGAGCTTACCCAATATGACTGGAGCAACGCGAGGAGCGGAGCTTACCCAAGATGACTGGAGCGAAGCGAGGAGCGGAGCTTACCCAATTTGACTGGAGCAACGCGAGGAGCGGAGCTTACCCAATTTGAATGGAGCGAAGCGAGGAGCAGAGCTTACCCAATTTGACTGGAGCAACGCGAGGAGCGGAGCTTACCCAATTTGAATGGAGCAACGCGAGGAGCGGAGCTTACCCAATTTGAATGGAGCGAAGCGAGGAGCAGAGCTTACCCAATTTGACTGGAGCGAAGCGAGGAGCAGAGCTTACCCAATTTGAATGGAGCGAAGCGAGGAGCAGAGCTTACCCAATATGACTGGAGCAACGCGAGGAGCGGAGCTTACCCAATATGACTGGAGCGAAGCGAGGAGCAGAGCTTACCCAATTTGAATGGAGCGAAGCGAGGAGCGGAGCTTACCCAATTTGACTGGAGCAACGCGAGGAGCGGAGCTTACCCAATTTGAATGGAGCGAAGCGAGGAGCAGAGCTTACCCAATTTGAATGGAGCGAAGCGAGGAGCAGAGCTTACCCAATTTGACTGGAGCGAAGCGAGGAGCAGAGCTTACCCAATTTGAATGGAGCGAAGCGAGGAGCAGAGCTTACCCAATTTGAATGGAGCGAAGCGAGGAGCAGAGCTTACCCAATTTGAATGGAGCGAAGCGAGGAGCAGAGCTTACCCAATTTGAATGGAGCGAAGCGAGGAGCAGAGCTTACCCAATTTGAATGGAGCGAAGCGAGGAGCAGAGCTTACCCAATTTGAATGGAGCGAAGCGAGGAGCAGAGCTTACCCAATTTGAATGGAGCGAAGCGAGGAGCGGCGCTTACCCAATTTGAATGGAGCGCGGAGCGAGATTCACAAAGGCTGGGGCTTCGGCCATCTCGCCCCCTCCAATTTTTCTCCGGTAGTTTTTCAGTAGCGCTCACTTCACGAGCTCAGGGCATCCCCGGCCCAGCATGCATCTGTAGTCTACTTGTGTGCTGCTATAGCCCCTTGCTTTAGCTACTGTCTTGCAGTTCGCTAAATATTTTCATAAAGAAACTGATAAAACACACAGGTGATAAAACAAGGTGACTTACAAAGATGAGAACCAAGAGAGGGAGTGCAGTGATGTTTTATCCACAACTAAAGAATCATTGTGGAATCTGAAAAGACACATATCCCCAAAGCATGATGGTGTACTTACTACGTGCACATGATAAAAGAAAGGACCGAGGTGGGTAGCTAATTAAGGACTACCTATAGAAAAGTGAAATAACAACTATGCATCTCTGCGCCGCCTGGCAAGAGTGGCCCAAAGGGTGTTTAGCATCCCCAGTGGCTCGGCAAGTGTGGAGAGGATATTCCCTGCTGCTGGCCGGCTCTCCAGACACCATCACATGAGCCTGAAGCCACAGACTGGACAAACTCGTGTTTCTAAAAATGAATTCAAAGACACTAATAAGTCATGTTTTATTTCATTTATATTTCATTCTAAGTAGGCTAAGCCACAGACTGGACAAACTCATGTTTCTAAAAATGTATTTAAAGATAGACTGAGCCTAATAAGACGTTTTTTATTTAATTTATAATTCATTCTAAGTAGGCTAAGTCACAGCCTGTATGCACAATTTATAGACTATAATGATTTAATACAAAGAAATGTTGTTTAAATGCTGAGGACCTAATGTCCCTGACTGCCTACCAGCCTAGTGTGTCACACTCACAGTGTATTTCTTTGTAGGCTATAGTCTTGAAATAATTGAAATCATAGTTCCTTCTTAGACTCTGTCTGTCTCCTGACCTATTTAGAGTGTTTATATGCTGTTTAATATGACATGTAGCCTATTTAAAATGGTGAGCTTCTTACATTCACCGTTTTCATGTTTATTCAAATACCTTTCATTCAAATCATATAGTCTGGGTTCAATATGGAATGGTAGGTCCAGGTAGCCACAACAATAGATGGATTGTTGGTTAAATAGTGAGTTTAATGATTGGAGAGAGTTTGTAGCAGCATTTTCATCCACTCAACTCCTGGTGCGTTCACTTTGAGCTGGACTGGACTGAGGGAGGATGTGGCGGTGGGTTATCCCACAAAGCTCTGGCATCATTTCCTGCTCCCATCTGCTGTGCTTCACCCACGTTTCAATCAACCTCAATGACACAGAACATTGAGAAACTGTTTGCTACCCGTGGGGACCACAGCACTTCCTGCGAGCTCTCCATCCAGAATGCATCATTGTCTGATATATAAAAAAAAAGCACACTTTGTCCCTCAACACCAGAACTGGACTGTGTGGATATGAATAATGTGTTCTTGTGTGTTTTTCCAGTCTCTCTAAGTCTATCTTGGCTGTCTTTGGCATTTCTATTTTTCTTTGTTGTCTTTCTGGATAGTTCTGGATTGGGGAGACATTAGCAGCCCTGGCAGACGCAGGGCTCGGGTGTGGCAAGGTTGTGCAGCGTGGTTAAGTCATTATCTAAGGCGTGTCGACGCAGTGTGTGAAAGGATCAGGGCGGGGGTGGAGATTAGACCATAACCTTAAGGAAATGTTGAATAATAATTTTTCGTGACAGCTCAGGCTTAAAGGGACTCAGAAGGGCTCTGGGGTTTCTAGCATTGATCGACAATATTATTTGAGTTACCATGACTTAGTTTATGAGTCATCGATCGCCTAGAATTTTTACATGGGGCAAGGCAAAGTAAAGGAAGGTTTTTTTTAAAGCATAAGAACCAGGTTTGTACTCAGCCTCACAAAGTTTAATACTCTCCTTTCTCAAATTCCCTTCATATTCTCAGGTTTTAACCCGTGACATGGGTTGGTCTGTCTCAACGTTAGTTACAGTTGACAGATGTTATTATTTGGGGGAGATGCATCATGAGAGTGAAGAGGAGGAGGGATTTTAATTAGTGAAAAAGTGTTTATCTTTTTTTTTTTCAAAAGCCACATCAGCACCACAATTAATACTTACATGATTGCATTTCCAATTACATCATTTTTTGCCATACATTATAAATGCATTACTATGACATCAATACTTTTATCACTATTCTGGATAATTTATCCCAGTTGCCTTTCTTCTTTGACCAAATCAAATCAAATCAAATTTATTTTTATAGCCCTTCGTACATCAGCTGATATCTCAAAGTGCTGTACAGAAACCCAGCCTAAAACCCCAAACAGCAAGCAATGCAGGTGTAGAAGCACGGTGGCTAGGAAAAACTCCCTAGAAAGGCCAAAACCTAGGAAGAAACCTAGAGAGGAACCAGGCTATGTGGGGTGGCCAGTCCTCTTCTGGCTGTGCCAGGTGGAGATTATAACAGAACATGGCCAAGATGTTCAAATGTTCATAAATGACCAGCATGGTCGAATAATAATAAGGCAGAACAGTTGAAACTGGAGCAGCAGCACAGTCAGGTGGACTGGGGACAGCAAGGAGTCATCATGTCAGGTAGTCCTGGGGCACGGTCCTTGGGCTCAGGTCCTCCGAGAGAGAGAAAGAAAGAGAGAATTAGAGAGAGCATATGTGGGGTGGCCAGTCCTCTTCTGGCTGTGCCGGGTGGAGATTATAACAGAACATTGCCAAGATGTTCAAATGTTCATAAATGACCAGCATGGTCAAATAATAGTAAGGCAGAACAGTTGAAACTGGAGCAGCAGCATGGCCAGGTGGACTGGGGACAGCAAGGAGTCATCATGTCAGGTAGTCCTGGGGCATGGTCCTAGGGCTCAGGTCAGTTGAAACTGGAGCAGCAGCATGGCCAGGTGGACTGGGGACAGCAAGGAGTCATGTCAGGTAGTCCTGGGGCATGGTCC
>NC_068440.1:35179724-35214724 GCF_023373465.1 Oncorhynchus keta | reverse complement strand
CAGATATGGCGTTAGCTAGCTGCTGTGCGTTTTGGCTTGTGTTCACCAAACATTTTCTCTCTATTTTTACAGCATGGATGACTAATATTGTTATCAGTGTTGTTGCACTATTAAAGCCCCCATGCAGTCGTTCTATTAAAATTGTTTTAATCATCTCTTTATAAATAAAAGATCTAATAAATAACTGACGTGTTTTATTTACTTAAAATAACTCCACAATGTATATTTTTTAAATATTTGGCCCTTGAAATGCTCAGTCTGAGCGTGTGGGCGTTAAGATATTTACATAAACAGCCCTGATTGGCTGATAGGATGGTCTAGAGCCCACTCCCTTACCCAGGTGAACAGTCATTGGTCTATTATAATAGGATCACATTGTGACGTCATGATGTGGCCGATAGTTCTTTCCCAACTGAACATGCTTCAAACAGCCGTTACACAAACATGTCAGTGTTATTTCAACCTCATAGTGTGGGACTGTCATAGAAAAACAGTAATATTCAGTTTTTTTTAAACTTCTCTAAACTAGTTGAAAGGCACACCTGCGTTGGTCTCCAGGGGTGAAATATCCCTCTCACTTTTATAAAAAAACTTCTCTTGAATACCGCGGAGGTAGAGGATAGCATTAAAGTAATGCTTTTGTGTCAGGGATGTACTCTAAATGTGTTTGATCCAGCCCATTCCTAGCCTGCCGTAGGCCATTCCTCCACACAGTTTATTTGATTCAGTTCTGTTCTTAGATTCTCTCAATATCCCAGTGGCATAGGCAAAGACCAGAGGGGTTCTTCTCAAGTTCATCAATAATTCCTTTAGACAGAGACAGGGCTTCAATAGGCAGATAGAGAGGTGTGTGTGTGTGTGTGTGCGTGCGTGCGCACGTGTGTGCGTGTGTGTGTGGTAAGTTGAAGCTGTAATAATCACTGGGGCTATGGGGTCTCCAGTTTGACCCCTGGTGTCGTAGGCAACACGAGGGGAGCGGTGTCTGGTTTAAGGGCTATTGAGGGGAGTTTGGGGAGTTGAAGTTCCCACTCAGTAAAGAGGCTCAGGAGGATAGAATAAAACATTTACAAAATAAATGAAAAATTGGCTAGCATATTAGTCCAGAGATTCTAAACCAGACGAGTGGGGAGAAAAGGTTTTGGAGGCACAAACATCCTGGTGTTTTCACGTATTCCCCCTCTTGTTGACAGAGGAGAGTGGAGCAGGGAGTTCTAATGTCATCTGATGGCCTCACTGAACCTGAGTAATGAAAGCTGTTTCTGATCTGGCTTTTAGTGGGGGAGGGAGGGATGGATAGAGAAGGGGGAGGGAGGGATGGAGAGAGAAGGGGAGGGAGGGAGGGATGGAGAGAGAGGGGGGACGGAGGGAGAAGGGGAGGGAGGGATGAAGAGAGAGGAGGGGAGGGAGGGAGGGAGGGATGGAGAGAGAAGGGGAGGGAGGGAGGGAGGGATGGAGAGAGAAGGGGGGCGGAGGGAGAAGGGGGAGGGAGGGATGAAGAGAGAGGAGGGGGAGGGAGGGAGGGATGGAGAGAGAAGGGGAGGGAGGGATGAAGAGAGAGGAGGGAGGGAGGGGATAGAAGGGGAGGGAGGGATATAGAGAGAGAAAAGGGGAGGGAGGGTTGGAGAGAGAGAGAAGGGGAGGGAGGGATGGAGAGAGAGAGAGGGGGAGGGAGGGATGGAGAGAGAGAGAAGGGGAGGGAGGGATGGATGGAGAGAGAGAAGGGGGAGGGAGGGGTGGAGAGAGAGAAGGGGGGAGGGAGGGATGGATGGAGAGAGAGAGAAGGGGGAGGGAGGGATGGAGAGAGAGAAGGGGAGGGAGTGATGGAGAGAGAGAGAAGGGGGAGAGAGAGAAGGGGGAGAGAGGGATGGAGAGAGAGAAGGGGGAGAGAGGGGTGGAGAGAGAGAAGGGGGAGGGAGGGATGGATGGAGAGAGAGAGAAGGGGTAGGGAGGGATGGGTGGAGAGAGAGAGAAGGGGGAGAGAGGGGGTTTATTGGTTTATTAGGATCCCCATTAGCTTTTGCAGAAGCAGAAGCTATTCTTCCTGGGGTCCACAAAAAAGAGGAGGCAGAGAGAGAACAGTAGTAGATGGTGGAGGTAGAGAGAGAACAGTAGTAGATGGAGGAGGTAGAGAGAGAACAGCAGTAGATGGAGGGGTAGAGAGAGAACAGCAGTAGATGGAGGAGGTAGAGAGAGAACAATAGTAGATGCTGGAGGTAGAGCGAGAGAACAGCAGTAGATGGTGGAGGTAGAGAGAGAACAGCAGTAGATGGTGGAGGTAGAGAGAGAACAATAGTAGATGGTGGAGGTAGAGAGAGAACAGTAGTAGATGGAGGGGTAGAGAGAGAACAGCAGTAGATGGAGGAGGTAGAGACAGAATAGCAGTAGATGGTGGAGGTAGAGAGAGAACAGCAGTATATGTTGGAGGTAGAGAGAGAACAGCAGTAGATGGAGGAGGTAGAGAGAGAATAGCAGTAGATGGAGGAGGTAGAGAGAGAACAGTAGTAGATGGAGGAGGTAGAGAGAGAACAGTAGTAGATGGAGGGGGTAGAGAGAGAACAGCCGTAGATAGTGGAGGTAGAGAGAGAACAGTAGTAGATGGTGGAGGTAGAGAGAGAACAGCAGTCGATGGAGGGGTAGAGAGAGAACAGCAGTAGATGGAGGAGGTAGAGAGAGAACAGTAGTAGATTGTGGAGGTAGAGAGAGAACAGCAGTAGATGGAGGGGTAGAGAGAGAACAGCAGTAGATGGAGGAGGTAGAGAGAGAACAGTAGTAGATGGTGGAGGTAGAGAGAGAACAGTAGTAGATGGTGGAGGTAGAGAGAGAACAGTAGTAGATGGAGGAGGTAGAGAGCGAATAGTAGTAGATGGTGGAGGTAGAGAGAGAACAGTAGTAGATGGTGGAGGTAGAGAGAGAACAACAGTAGATGGTGGAGGTAGAGACAGAACAGCAGTAGATGGTGGAGGTAGAGAGAGAACAGTAGTAGATGGTGGAGGTAGAGAGAGAACAGCAGTCGATGGAGGAGGTAGAGAGAGAACAGTAGTAGATGGTGGAGGTAGAGAGAGAACAGTAGTAGATGGAGGAGGTAGAGAGAGAACAGCAGTAGATGGAGGAGGTAGAGAGAGAACAGTAGTAGATGGAGGAGGTAGAGAGAGAACAGTAGTAGATGGTGGAGGTAGAGAGAGAACAGCAGTCGATGGAGGAGGTAGAGAGAGAACAGTAGTAGATGGTGGAGGTAGAGAGAGAACAGTAGTAGATGGAGGAGGTAGAGAGAGAATAGCAGTAGATGGAGGAGGTAGAGAGCGAATAGTAGTAGATGGTGGAGGTAGAGAGAGAACAGTAGTAGATGGTGGAGGTAGAGAGAGAACAACAGTAGATGGTGGAGGTAGAGACAGAACAGCAGTAGATGGTGGAGGTAGAGAGAGAACAGTAGTAGATGGTGGAGGTAGAGAGAGAACAGCAGTCGATGGAGGGGTAGAGAGAGAACAGCAGTAGATGGAGGAGGTAGAGAGAGAACAGCAGTAGATGGAGGAGGTAGAGAGAGAACAGTAGTAGATGGTGGAGGTAGAGAGAGAACAGCAGTAGATGGTGGAGGTAGAGAGAGAACAGTAGTAGATGGAGGAGGTAGAGAGAGAACAGCAGTAGATGGAGGAGGTAGAGAGAGAACAGTAGTAGATGGAGGAGGTAGAGAGAGAACAGTAGTAGATGGTGGAGGTAGAGAGAGAACAGTAGTAGATGGTGGAGGTAGAGAGGGAACAGTAGTAGATGGTGGAGGTAGAGAGAGAACAGTAGTAGATGGAGGAGGTAGAGAGAGAACAGCAGTAGATGGTGGAGGTAGAGAGAGAACAGCAGTAGATGGAGGAGGTAGAGAGAGAACAGTAGTAGATGGAGGAGGTAGAGAGCGAATAGTAGTAGATGGTGGAGGTAGAGAGAGAACAGTAGTAGATGGTGGAGGTAGAGAGAGAACAGTAGTAGATGGTGGAGGTAGAGAGAGAACAGTAGTAGATGGTGGAGGAAGAGAGAGAATAGCAGTAGATGGAGGAGGTAGAGAGAGAACAGTAGTAGATGGTGGAGGTAGAGAGAGAACAGTAGTAGATGGTGGAGGAAGAGAGAGAATAGCAGTAGATGGAGGAGGTAGAGAGAGAACAGTAGTAGATGGAGGAGGTAGAGAGAGAACAGTAGTAGATGGAGGAGGTAGAGAGAGAACAGTAGTAGATGGAGGAGGTAGAGAGAGAACAGTAGTAGATGGAGCAGGAAGAGAGAGAACAGTAGTAGATGGTGGAGGTAGAGAGAGAACAGTAGTAGATGGAGGAGGTAGAGAGAGAACAGTAGTAGATGGAGGAGGTAGAGAGAGAACAGTAGTAGATGGTGGAGGTAGAGAGAGAACAGTAGTAGATGGTGGAGGAAGAGAGAGAATAGCAGTAGATGGAGGAGGTAGAGAGGGGGTGGGTTGAACAAACATACCAACATCAACCAGCTGTGCTCCACAACACCTGAAGGCACACAGCAGCTAAGTAGCGTAACAACAATACGTTTGGAAAGTTTCTCACCATGTCAGACATGCCTTCAGGACCCAGCAGCTGTTAGTATAGTTAACCCTGTCTGTTGACAGACATAACCTGTTCTGCTGGTTAGGAATGTCTGTATGCACTGAATGTCTACAGAGATGCCATGACAATGAATGTGTCATTGGGTTAGCATTTCAAATATTGTTAATAAGTCATGTTGTCCCTGTGAATGCAGGGAGATTATGAGGATGGTAAAGAATTAGTGTTCACCATTGTTGCTGTGAGGCGAATCAGAGGGCACAGGGAGTGGATCATAGCGGTGAATAGAGTGGTGCAGGTCAAAGGAGTGGTGCAGGTCAGGGGAGTGGTGCAGGTCATGGGAGTGGTGTGGGAAAGGGGAGTGGTGCAGGTCAGGGGACTGGTGCAGGTCAGGGGAATGGTGCAGGTCAGGGGAGTGGTGCAGGTCAGGGGAGTGGTGCAGGTCGGGGGAATGGTGCAGGTCATGGGAGTGATGCAGGTCAGGGGAATGATGCAGGTCAGGGGAGTGGTGCAGGTAGAGGAGGTGGTGCAGGTCAGGGGAGTGGTGCAGGTCAGGGGAGTGGTACAGGTAGAGGAGGTGGTGCAGGTCAAGGGAGTGTTGTTCTGGGAAGTGGTGCAGGTCAGGGGAATGGTGCAGGTCAGGGGAGTGGTGCAGGTCAGGGGAGTGGTGCAGGTCGGGGGAATGGTGCAGGTCATGGGAGTGATGCAGGTCAGGGGAATGTTGCAGGTCATGGGATTGTTGCAGGTCAAGGGGAATGGTGCAGGTCATGGGAGTGATGCAGGTCAGGGGAATGGTGCAGGTCAGGGGAGTGATGCAGGTCAGGGGAGTGGTGCAGGTCATGGGAGTGGTGCAGGTCAGGGGAATGGTGCAGGTCAGGGGAGTGGTGCAGGTCAGGGGAGTGGTACAGGTAGAGGAGGTGGTGCAGGTCAGGGGAGTGGTGCAGGTCAGGGGAGTGGTGCAGGTCAGGGGAGTGGTGCAGGTCAGGGGAATGGTGCAGGTCAGGGGAGTGGTGCAGGTCAGGGGAGAGGTGCAGGTCGGGGGAGTGGTGCAGGTCAGGGGAGTGGTGCAGGTCAGGGGAATGGTGCAGGTCAGGGGAGTGGTGCAGGTCAAGGGAGTGGTGCAGGTCAGGGGAATTGTGCAGGTCATGGGAGTGGTGCAGGTCAAGGGAGTGGTGCAGGTCAAGGGAGTGGTGCAGGTCGGGGGAATGGTGCAGGTCAGGGGAGTGGTGCAGGTCAAGGGAGTGGTGCAGGTCAGGGGAGTGGTGCAGGTAGAGGAGGTGGTGCAGGTCAGGGGAGTGGTGCAGGTCAGGGGCGTGGTGCAGGTCAATGGAGTGGTGCAGGTCAGGGGAATGGTGCAGGTCAGGGGAATGGTGCAGGTCAGGGGAGTGGTGCAGGTAAGGGGAGTGGTGCAGATCAGGGGAGTGGTGCAGGTGAGGGGAGTGGTGCAAGTCAGGGGAGTGGTGCAGGTAGAGGAGGTGGTGCAGGTAAGGGGAGTGGTGCAGGTCAGGGGAGTGGTGCAGGTAGAGGAGGTGGTGCAGGTCAGGGGAGTGGTGCAGGTCAATGGAGTGGTGCAGGTCAGGGGAATGGTGCAGGTCAGGGGAGTGGTGCAGGTCGGGGGAATGGTGCAGGTCAGGTGAGTGGTGCAGATCAGGGGAGTGGTGCAATTCAGGGGAGTGGTGCAGGTGATGGGAGTGGTGCAGGTGATAGGAGTGGTGCAGGTCAGGGGAGTGGTGCAGGTAGAGGAGGTGGTGCAGGTGAGGGGAGTGGTGCAGGTCAGGGGAGTGGTGCAGGTCACAGGAGTGGTGCAGGTCAGGGGAGTGGTGCAGGTAAGGGGAGTGGTGCAGGTCAGGGGAATGGTGCAGGTCTTGGGAGTGGTGCAGGTAGAGGGGACGGTGCAGGAGAGGGGAGTGGTGCAGGTCAGGGGAGTGGTGCAGGTCAGGGAAGTGCTGCAGGTGAGGGAAGTGCTGCAGGTCAGGGGAGTGCTGCAGAACAGGGGAGTGCTTCAGGTCAGGGGAGTGCTGCAGGTGAGGGAAGTGCTGCAGGTCAGGGGAGTGCTGCAGAACAGGGGAGTGCTGCAGGTCAGGGGAGTGCTGCAGGTCAGGGGAGTGCTGCAGGTAAATCCCTCCTGTCTACAGGACTAACTGAGACCAGTGTCACCAGACTTTTCCATTGCCACTAATGAACCTCCTTCCATCATTAGGAGTACAACACCTGGCCTCTAATGAACCTCCTCCCATTATTATGAGTACAACACCTGGCCACTAATGAACCTCCTCCCATCATTATGAGTACAACACCTGGCCACTAATGAACCTCCTCCCATCATTATGAGTACAACACCTGGCCACTAATGAACCTCCTCCCATCATTATAAATAAAACATGTGGCCACTAATGAACCTCCTCCCATCATTATGAGTACAACACCTGACCAATAATGAACCTCCTCCCATCATTATGAGTACAACACCTGGCCACTAATGAACCTCCTCCCATCATTATGAGTACAACACCTGGCCACTAATGAACCTCCTCCCATCATTATAAATAAAACATGTGGCCACTAATGAATCTCCTCCCATCATTATGAGTACAACACCTGGCCACTAATGAACCTCCTCCCATCATTATGAGTACAACACCTGGCCACTAATGAACCTCCTCCCATCATTATGAGTACAAGACCTGGCCACTAATGAACCTCCTCCCATCATTATGAGTACAACACCTGGCCACTAATGAATCTCCTCCCATCATTATGAGTACAACACCTGGCCACTAATGAACCTCCTCCTATCATTATGAGTACAACACCTGGCCAATAATGAACCTCCTCCCATCATTATGAGTACAACACCTGGTGACTAATGAACCTCCTCCCATCATTATGGGTACAACACCTGGCCAATAATGAACCTCCTCCCATCATTATGAGTACAACACCTGGCCAATAATGAACCTCCTCCCATCATTATGAGTACAACACCTAGCTACTAATGAACCTCCTCCCATCATTATGCGTACAACACCTGGCCACTAATGAACCTCCTCCCATCATTATGAGTACAACACCTGGCCACTAATGAACCTCCTCCCATCATTATGAGTACAACACCTGGCTACTAATGAACCTCCTCCCATCATTATGAGTACAACACCTGGCTACTAATGAACCTCCTCCCATCATTATGAGTACAACACCTGGCGACTAATGAACCTCCTCCCATCATTATGAATAAAACACCTGGCCACTAATGAACCTCCTCCCATCATTATGAGTACAACACCTGGCTACTAATGAACCTCCTCCCATCATTATAAATAAAACATGTGGCCACTAATGAACCTCCTCCCATCATTATGAATAAAACACCTGGCCACTAATGAACCTCCTCCCATCATTATGAGTACAACACCTGGCCACTAATGAATCTCCTCCCATCATTATGAGTACAACACATGGCGACTAATGAACCTCCTCCCATCATTATGAATAAAACACCTGGCTACTAATGAACCTCCTCCCATCATTATGAGTACAACACCTGGCCACTAATGAATCTCCTCCCATCATTATGAGTACAACACATGGCGACTAATGAACCTCCTCCCATCATTATGAGTACAACACCTGGCCAATAATGAACCTCCTCCCATCATTATGAGTACAACACCTGGCTACTAATGAACCTCCTCCCATCATTATAAGTACAACACCTGGCGACTAATGAACCTCCTCCCATCATTATGAGTACAACACCTGGCCACTAATGAACCTCCTCCCATCATTATGAGTACAACACCTGGCTACTAATGAACCTCCTCCCATCATTATGAGTACAACACCTGGCTACTAATGAACCTCCTCCCATCATTATGAGTACAACACCTGGCCACTAATGAACCTCCTCCCATCATTATGAGTACAACACCTGGCCACTAATGAACCTCCTCCCATCATTATGAGTACAACACCTGGCCACTAATGAACCTCCTCCCATCATTATGAGTACAACACCTGGCCACTAATGAACCTCCTCCCATCATTATGAGTACAACACCTGGCCACTAATGAACCTCCTCCCATCATTATGAGTACAACACCTGGCCACTAATGAACCTCCTCCCATCATTATGAGTACAACACCTGGCTACTAATGAACCTCCTCCCATCATTATGAGTACAACACCTAGCTACTAATGAACCTCCTCCCATCATTATGAGTACAACACCTGGCCACTAATGAACCTCCTCCCATCATTATGAGTACAACACCTGGCCACTAATGAACCTCCTCCCATCATTATGAGTACAACACCTGGCCACTAATGAACCTCCTCCCATCATTATGAGTACAACACCTGGCCACTAATGAACCTCCTCCCATCATTATGAGTACAACACCTGGCCACTAATGAACCTCCTCCCATCATTATGAGTACAACACCTGGCTACTAATGAACCTCCTCCCATCATTATGAGTACAACACCTAGCTACTAATGAACCTCCTCCCATCATTATAAATAAAACATGTCGCCAATAATGAACCTCCTCCCATCATTATGAGTACAACACCTGGCCACTAATGAACCTCCTCCCATCATTATGAGTACAATACCTGGCCACTAATGAACCTCCTCCCATCATTATGAGTACAACACCTGGCCACTAATGAACCTCCTCCCATCATTATGAGTACAACACCTGGCCACTAATGAACCTCCTCCCATCATTATGAGTACAACACCTGGCTACTAATGAACCTCCTCCCATCATTATGAGTACAACACCTAGCTACTAATGAACCTCCTCCCATCATTATAAATAAAACATGTGGCCAATAATGAACCTCCTCCCATCATTATGAGTACAACACCTGGCCACTAATGAACCTCCTCCCATCATTATGAGTACAATACCTGGCGACTAATGAACCTCCTCCCATCATTATGCGTACAACACCTGGCCAATAATGAACCTCCTCCCATCATTATGAGTACAACACCTGGCTACTAATGAACCTCCTCCCATCATTATGGGTACAACACCTGGCCAATAATGAACCTCCTCCCATCATTATGAGTACAACACCTGGCCAATAATGAACCTCCTCCCATCATTATGAGTACAACACCTGGCCAATAATGAACCTCCTCCCATCATTATGAGTACAACACCTGGCTACTAATGAACCTCCTCCCATCATTATGAGTACAACACCTGGCTACTAATGAACCTCCTCCCATCATTATGAGTACAACACCTGGCCACTAATGAACCTCCTCCCATCATTATGAGTACAACACCTGGCTACTAATGAACCTCCTCCCATCATTATGAGTACAACACCTGGCTACTAATGAACCTCCTCCCATCATTATGAGTACAACACCTGGCCACTAATGAACCTCCTCCCATCATTATGAGTACAACACCTGGCCACTAATGAACCTCCTCCCATCATTATGAGTACAACACCTGGCCACTAATGAACCTCCTCCCATCATTATGAGTACAACACCTGGCCACTAATGAACCTCCTCCCATCATTATGAGTACAACACCTGGCCACTAATGAACCTCCTCCCATCATTATGAGTACAACACCTGGCTACTAATGAACCTCCTCCCATCATTATGAGTACAACACCTAGCTACTAATGAACCTCCTCCCATCATTATGAGTACAACACCTGGCCACTAATGAACCTCCTCCCATCATTATGAGTACAACACCTGGCCACTAATGAACCTCCTCCCATCATTATGAGTACAACACCTGGCCACTAATGAACCTCCTCCCATCATTATGAGTACAACACCTGGCCACTAATGAACCTCCTCCCATCATTATGCGTACAACACCTGGCCACTAATGAACCTCCTCCCATCATTATGAGTACAACACCTGGCCACTAATGAACCTCCTCCCATCATTATGAGTACAACACCTGGCTACTAATGAACCTCCTCCCATCATTATGAGTACAACACCTAGCTACTAATGAACCTCCTCCCATCATTATAAATAAAACATGTGGCCAATAATGAACCTCCTCCCATCATTATGAGTACAACACCTGGCCACTAATGAACCTCCTCCCATCATTATGAGTACAATACCTGGCGACTAATGAACCTCCTCCCATCATTATGAGTACAACACCTGGCCAATAATGAACCTCCTCCCATCATTATAAATAAAACATGTGGCCAATAATGAACCTCCTCCCATCATTATGAGTACAACACCTGGCCACTAATGAACCTCCTCCCATCATTATGAGTACAATACCTGGCGACTAATGAACCTCCTCCCATCATTATGCGTACAACACCTGGCCAATAATGAACCTCCTCCCATCATTATGAGTACAACACCTGGCTACTAATGAACCTCCTCCCATCATTATGGGTACAACACCTGGCCAATAATGAACCTCCTCCCATCATTATGAGTACAACACCTGGCCAATAATGAACCTCCTCCCATCATTATGAGTACAACACCTGGCCAATAATGAACCTCCTCCCATCATTATGAGTACAACACCTGGCTACTAATGAACCTCCTCCCATCATTATGAGTACAACACCTGGCTACTAATGAACCTCCTCCCATCATTATGAGTACAACACCTGGCCACTAATGAACCTCGTCCCATCATTATGAGTACAACACCTGGCTACTAATGAACCTCCTCCCATCATTATGAGTACAACACCTGGCTACTAATGAACCTCCTCCCATCATTATGAGTACAACACCTGGCCACTAATGAACCTCCTCCCATCATTATGAGTACAACACCTGGCCACTAATGAACCTCCTCCCATCATTATGAGTACAACACCTGGCCACTAATGAACCTCCTCCCATCATTATGAGTACAACACCTGGCCACTAATGAACCTCCTCCCATCATTATGAGTACAACACCTGGCCACTAATGAACCTCCTCCCATCATTATGAGTACAACACCTGGCTACTAATGAACCTCCTCCCATCATTATGAGTACAACACCTAGCTACTAATGAACCTCCTCCCATCATTATGAGTACAACACCTGGCCACTAATGAACCTCCTCCCATCATTATGAGTACAACACCTGGCCACTAATGAACCTCCTCCCATCATTATGAGTACAACACCTGGCCACTAATGAACCTCCTCCCATCATTATGAGTACAACACCTGGCCACTAATGAACCTCCTCCCATCATTATGCGTACAACACCTGGCCACTAATGAACCTCCTCCCATCATTATGAGTACAACACCTGGCCACTAATGAACCTCCTCCCATCATTATGAGTACAACACCTGGCTACTAATGAACCTCCTCCCATCATTATGAGTACAACACCTAGCTACTAATGAACCTCCTCCCATCATTATAAATAAAACATGTGGCCAATAATGAACCTCCTCCCATCATTATGAGTACAACACCTGGCCACTAATGAACCTCCTCCCATCATTATGAGTACAATACCTGGCGACTAATGAACCTCCTCCCATCATTATGAGTACAACACCTGGCCAATAATGAACCTCCTCCCATCATTATGAGTACAAGACCTGGCCACTAATGAACCTCCTCCCATCATTATGCGTACAACACCTGGCCAATAATGAACCTCCTCCCATCATTATGAGTACAACACCTGGCTACTAATGAACCTCCTCCCATCATTATGAGTACAACACCTGGCCACTAATGAACCTCCTCCCATCATTATGAGTACAACACCTGGCCAATAATGAACCTCCTCCCATCATTATAAATAAAACATGTGGCCACTAATGAATCTCCTCCCATCATTTCATAGTGCAAGTGATAAGTGCAATTAGTACAACATTTGTTAAGTTGCAGAATTGCATTTGGAATAAAAGAGAACTTCGCCCATTTAAAAAATAAATAATTTGACCCGAGGTAGTGTGTATCTGCGTCCAGAGGGAAGAAGCTGCAATTCAGGGTGGAGTGGATGGGAAGAGTCTACTGCTCTTTTATTGGCCTTATGGAGGGCTCTGACCAGGTAGAGAGATGGAGGGCTCTGACCAGGTAGAGAGATGGAGGGCTCTGCCCAGGTAGAGAGATGGAGGGCTCTAACCAGGTAGAGAGATGGAGGGCTCTGACCAGGTAGAGAGATGGAGGGCTCTGACCAGGTAGAGAGATGGAGGGCTCTGACCAGGTAGAGAGATGGAGGGCTCTGCCCAGGTAGAGAGATGGAGGGCTCTGACCAGGTAGAGAGATGGAGGGCTCTGACCAGTTAGAGAGATGGAGGGCTCTGCCCAGGTAGAGAGATGGAGGGCTCTAACCAGGTAGAGAGATGGAGGGCTCTGACCAGGTAGAGAGATGGAGGGCTCTGCCCAGGTAGAGAGATGGAGGGCTCTAACCAGGTAGAGAGATGGAGGGCTCTGACCAGGTAGAGAGATGGAGGGCTCTGCCCAGGTAGAGAGATGGAGGGCTCTGCCCAGGTAGAGAGATGGAGGGCTCTAACCAGGTAGAGAGATGGAGGGCTCTGACCAGGTAGAGAGATGGAGGGCTCTAACCAGGTAGAGAGATGGAGGGCTCTGCCCAGGTAGAGAGATGGAGGGCTCTAACCAGGTAGAGAGATGGAGGGCTCTGACCAGGTAGAGAGATGGAGGGCTCTGATCAGGTTAGAGAGATGGAGGGCTCTAACCAGGTAGAGAGATGACAGTTCTTGCTGTTGCTGCCCCATGATTGTTCCAGTCCTGACTGTCTTTGCCCAACCTATTTTTCTGTGCAACCTTGATATTCCCAAACCAGAAGGTCAAGCAGTAGGACAGAATGCTCTCAAATAATGATTTATAAAAGAGAACCTGGATGGTTTGATCAACATTTAAATAGTTCAGTTTCTGTAGGAAATACAGTCTCTGTTGGCCTTTCTTAAAAATAGCATCAGTACACTGATCCCATGACAGCTTGTTGTCAATGACTAGCCCAAGGTATTTGTTCTCCTCCACTATTTCAACGGTCTCACCTTTTATCAGTGATGGTGTGTGCATGGTAGTGTTTTTTCCGAAGTCAATCACCATGTCCTTTGTTTTTATGCTTTATGCTAGAGGCTTGTTCTGCACAGCTTTATGTTAGAGGCTTGATCTCTTCTGCTCTGCTTTATGCTAGAGGCTTGATCTGCACTGCTTTATGCTAGAGGCTTGATCTGTTCTGCACAGCTTTATGTTAGAGGCTTGTTCTGCACAGCTTTATGCTAGAGGCTTGTTCTGTTCTGCACTGCTTTATGCTAGAGGCTTGTTCTGCACAGCTTTATGCTAGAGGCTTGTTCTGTTCTACACTGCTTTATGCTAGAGGCTTGTTCTGTTCTGCACTGCTTTATGCTAGAGGCTTGTTCTGTTCTACACTGCTTTATGGTAGAGGCTTGTTCTGTTCTGCACTGCTTTATGCTAGAGGCTTGTTCTGCACAGCTTTATGTTAGAGGCTTGTTCTGTTCTGCACTGCTCTATGCTAGAGGCTTGTTCTGCACTGCTTTATGCTAGAGGCTTGTTCTGCACTGCTTTATGCTAGAGGCTTGTTCTGCACTGCTCTATGCTAGAGGCTTGTTCTGCACTGCTTTATGCTAGAGGCTTGTTCTGCACTGCTTTATGCTAGAGGCTTGTTCTGCACTGCTCTATGCTAGAGGCTTGTTCTGCACTGCTCGATGCTAGAGGCTTGTTCTGCACTGCTTTATGCTAGAGGCTTGTTCTGCACTGCTTTATGCTAGAGGCTTGTTCTGTTCTGCACTGCTTTATGCTAGAGGCTTGTTCTGTTCTGCACTGCTTTATGCTAGAGGCTTGTTCTGCACTGCTTTATGTTAGAGGCTTGTTCTGTTCTGCACTGCTTTATGCTAGAGGCTTGTTCTGCACTGCTTTATGTTAGAGGCTTGTTCTGTTCTGCACTGCTTTATGATAGAGGCTTGTTCTGTTCTGCACTGCTTTATGCTAGAGGCTTGTTCTGCACTGCTTTATGCTAGAGGCTTGTTCTGTTCTGCACTGCTTTATGCTGAGGCACTGCTTTATGTTAGAGGCTTGTTCTGTTCTGCACTGCTTTATGCTAGAGGCTTGTTCTGTTCTGCACTGCTTTATGCTAGAGGCTTGTTCTGTTCTGCACTGCTTTATGCTAGAGGCTTGTTCTGTTCTGCACTGCTTTATGCTGCTTTTCTGCACTGCTTTATGTTAGAGGCTTGTTCTGTTCTGCACTGCTTTATGCTAGAGGCTTGTTCTGTTCTGCACTGCTTTATGCTAGGCTTGTTCTGTTCTGCACTGCTTTATGCTAGAGGCTTGTTCTGTTCTGCTTTACTGCTTTATGCTTTATGAGGCTTGTTCTGTTCTGCACTGCTCTAGAGGCTTGTTCTGTTCTGCACTGCTTTATGCTAGAGGCTTGTTCTGTTCTGCACTGCTTTATGCTAGAGGCTTGTTCTGTTCTGCACTGCTTTATGCTAGAGGCTTGTTCTGCACTGCTTTATGTTAGAGGCTTGTTCTGTTCTGCACTGCTTTATGCTAGAGGCTTGTTCTGCACTGCTTTATGTTAGAGGCTTGTTCTGTTCTGCACTGCTTTATGCTAGAGGCTTGTTCTGTTCTGCACTGCTTTATGCTAGAGGCTTGTTCTGTTCTGCACTGCTTTATGCTAGAGGCTTGTTCTGTTCTGCACTGCTTTATGCTAGAGGCTTGTTCTGTTCTGCACTGCTTTATGCTAGAGGCTTGTTCTGTTCTGCACTGCTTTATGCTAGAGGCTTGTTCTGTTCTGCACTGCTTTATGCTAGAGGCTTGTTCTGTGCTTTATGCTGTTCTGTTCTGCACTGCTTTATGCTAGAGGCTTGTTCTGTTCTGCACTGCTTTATGCTAGAGGCTTGTTCTGTTCTGCATGCTTTATGAGAGCTTGTTCTGTTCTGCACTGCTTTATGCTAGAGGCTTGTTCTGTTCTGCACTGCTTTATGATAGAGGCTTGTTCTG
Organism: Oncorhynchus keta; assembly: GCF_023373465.1. Taxonomy (NCBI): domain Eukaryota; kingdom Metazoa; phylum Chordata; class Actinopteri; order Salmoniformes; family Salmonidae; genus Oncorhynchus; species Oncorhynchus keta. The sequence goes on along the minus strand of NC_068440.1, from coordinate 35,199,201 downwards.
TTCTGCACTGCTTTATGCTAGAGGCTTGTTCTGCACTGCTTTATGCTAGAGGCTTGTTCTGTTCTGCACTGCTTTATGGTAGAGGCTTGTTCTGTTCTACACTGCTTTATGCTAGAGGCTTGATCTGTTCTGCACTGCTTTATGTTAGAGGCTTGATCTGTTCTGCTCTGCTTTATGCTAGAGGCTTGTTCTGTTCTGCACTGCTTTATGCTAGAGGCTTCTTCTGCACTGCTTTATGTTAGAGGCTTGATCTGTTCTGCACTGCTTTATGCTAGAGGCTTGTTCTGTTCTGCACTGCTCTATGCTAGAGGCTTGTTCTGTTCTGCACTGCTCTATGCTAGAGGCTTGTTCTGTTCTGCACTGCTTTATGTTAGAGGCTTGTTCTGTTCTGCACTGCTCTATGCTAGAGGCTTGTTCTGTTCTGCACTGCTTTATGCTAGAGGCTTGTTCTGTTCTGCACTGCTTTATGCTAGAGGCTTGTTCTGTTCTGCACTGCTTTATGTTAGAGGCTTGATCTGTTCTGCACTGCTTTATGCTAGAGGCTTGTTCTGTTCTGCACTGCTTTATGTTAGAGGCTTGTTGTGCACTGCTTTATGCTAGAGGCTTGATCTGTTCTGCACTGCTTTATGTTAGAGGCTTGTTCTGTTCTGCACTGCTTTATGTTAGAGGCTTGATCTGTTCTGCACTGCTTTATGTTAGAGGCTTGTTCTCTTCTGCACTGCTCTATGCTAGAGGCTTGTTCTGTTCTGCACTGCTTTATGCTAGAGGCTTGTTCTGTTCTGCACTGCTTTATGCTAGAGGCTTGTTCTGCACTGCTTTATGCTAGAGGCTTGTTCTGTTCTGCACTGCTTTATGTCAGAGGCTTGTTCTGCACTGCTTTATGCTAGAGGCTTGTTCTGTTCTGCACTGCTCTATGCTAGAGGCTTGTTCTGTTCTGCACTGCTTTATGTTAGAGGCTTGTTCTCTTCTGCACTGCTCTATGCTAGAGGCTTGTTCTGTTCTGCACTGCTTTATGCTAGAGGCTTGTTCTGCACTGCTTTATGCTAGAGGCTTGTTATGTTCTGCACTGCTTTATGCTAGAGGCTTGTTCTGTTCTGCACTGCTTTATGCTAGAGGCTTGTTCTGTTCTGCACTGCTTTATGCTAGAGGCTTGTTCTGCACTGCTTTATGCTAGAGGCTTGTTCTGCACTGCTTTATGCTAGAGGCTTGTTCCGTTCTGCATTTCTTTATGCTAGAGGCTTGTTCTGTTCTGCACTGCTTTATGTTAGAGGCTTGATCTGGTCTGCACTGCTTTATCCTAGAGGCTTGTTCTGCACTGCTTTATGTTAGAGGCTTGATCTGTTCTGCACTGCTTTATGTTAGAGGCTTGTTCTGCACTGCTTTATGCTAGAGGCTTGTTCTGCACTGCTTTATGTTAGAGGCTTGATCTGTTCTGCACTGCTTTATGCTAGAGGCTTGTTCTGCACTGCTTTATGCTAGAGGCTTGTTCTGCACTGCTTTATGTTAGAGGCTTGATCTGTTCTGCACTGCTTTATGCTAGAGGCTTGATCTGTTCTGCACTGCTTTATGTTAGAGGCTTGTTCTGCACTGCTTTATGCTAGAGGCTTGATCTGTTCTGCACTGCTTTATGTTAGAGGCTTGATCTGTTCTGCACTGCTTTATGTTAGAGGCTTGATCTGTTATTTGAATTATATTTCAAACGTATTTTACTCTGAGCATTAAATTAGTTTAAAAGGTGCAGAGGCTTGAAAGTGAGAGCGAGTGTGTATGCGAGCACAATGTGCATGAATTATGATAGAAAGAGGGTTCGCTGTGAACAAAATGTCAACTTAAAGCTGATCCTAAATTAAATTCATTAACCCTGTCATAGTTTACATTTCCTCACGCTGAGTCTAATTATATTCAGCGACAGCTGTTTGGATACGTCTCCACTGTAGGTTGCTGTGACTGTAATGTATTGAGTTACTCTTGGAATCTCTTCTTAATATATTTCATTTTCTTTCTGTTTTTGTCTCATGCCTTTTCCTTTTATAAATCTTTCAATCTCTGGCTGTAGTTTTGACCCGAGGGACAAATGTATTTCTCCCCTCTCCTCTGAAGCAGTGGAACAATAGTCGTAGAAGACGCCACTTCTTATTTAAGAGAGAAAGAGAGAGAAAACAACAGGATCATAGGATAAATCACCGTTTTTGCCTGATCTAGATATCCTGACTTGGATAATTATAGATATAATTTATAGATGCTTGAGTCCCACGATGTCCTTTTACACAGACAGTGGAGTCGGGAGTCCTACCTGCTCCCTGGTCTGGAGTCCCACCTGCTCCTTGGTCTGGAGTCCCACCTGCTCCTTGGTCTGGAGTCCTACCTGCTCCCTGGTCTGGAGTCCTACCTGCTCCCTGCCTACTCCCTGCCTGCTCCCTGCCTGCTCCCTGCCTCTCCCCTGGTCTGGAGTCCTACCTGCTCCCTGCCTGCTCCCTGCCTGCTCCCTGACTGCTCCCTTCCTCTCCCCTGGTCTGGAGTCCTACCTGCTCCCTGCCTGCTCCCTGCCTGCTCCCTGCCTGCTCCCTGACTGCTCCCTGCCTCTCCCCTGGTCTGGAGTCCTACCTGCTCCCTGCCTGCTCCCTGACTGCTCCCTGCCTCTCCCCTGGTCTGGAGTCCTACCTGCTCCCTGCCTGCTCCCTGAATGCTCCCTGGTCTGGAGTCCTACCTGCTCCCAGCCTGCTCCCTGCCTGCTCCCTGCCTTCTCCCTGCCTGCTCCCTGCCTCTCCCCTGGTCTGGAGTGCTACCTACTCCCAGCCTGCTCCCAGCCTGCTCCCAGCCTGCTCCCAGCCTACTCCCTGCCTGCTCCCTGCCTGCTCCCAGCCTGCTCCCTGCCTGCTCCCTGCCTTCTCCCTGCCTCTCCCTGCCTCTCCCCTGGTCTGGAGTCCTACCTACTCCCTGCCTGCTCCCTGCCTGCTCCCAGCCTGCTCCCAGCCTGCTCCCAGCCTGCTCCCTGCCTGCTCCCTGCCTTCTCCCTGCCTCTCCCTGCCTCTCCCTGCCTGCTCCCAGCCTGCTCCCAGCCTGCTCCCTGCCTGCTCCCTGCCTTCTCCCTGCCTGCTCCCTGCCTGATTCCTGCAAGCTCCCAGCCTGCTCCCAGCCTGCTCCCTGCCTGCTCCCAGCCTGCTCCCTGCCTCTCCCTGCCTCTCCCTGCCTCTCCCCTGGTCTGATCCTCTCAGCGCAACAGCTGCTGGTCCTTAGGAACAGAACAGTCAGATAAACACCTGTATGGCCTTGTTAACTCGAACAGATTTTAGTTCTATTTTATTATTCAGATCAGTGTTTCTAGCAGTCATTGGATGTGTTCAAGACCATCACAACAGGGATGCATTATGGATAAATGGTGACTGACTGACTGATCTACAAATAATAATGAATAGTTATTTATAATACAAGGCAATTTGTAGATCAGTCAGTCGGCAGTCGCCTGGCTGGGTTGTCGACTGCATTGTCGAACAAGACTATTGTTCACCCCACAGAACCCCAGAAGAGTAGCAGAACAGACACCTATGCGGCCATTGCTAACCTACAGTCATTGTTGCCACGACCACTGCTGACCTACAGTCACTGTTGCCACGACCACTGCTGACCTACAGTCATTGTTGCCACGACCACTGCTGACCCACAGTCATTGTTGCCACGACCACTGCTGACCTACAGTCATTGTTGCCACGACCACTGCTGACCTATAGTCATTGTTGCCACGACCACTGCTGACCCACAGTCATTGTTGCCACGACCACTGCTGACCTACAGTCATTGTTGCCACGACCACTGCTGACCTACAGTCATTGTTGCCACGACCACTGCTGACCCACAGTCATTGTTGCCACGACCACTGCTGACCTACAGTCATTGTTGCCACGACCACTGCTGACCCACAGTCATTGTTGCCACGACCACTGCTGACCTACAGTCATTGTTGCCACGACCACTGCTGACCTACAGTCATTGTTGCCACGACCACTGCTGACCTATAGTCATTGTTGCTAACGGATGTTTTTAGACTTCTGTTCAATGGTTCTAGCACTGATTTCTCACCCCAAATACAGTGCAGTAGTCTAAGAACAAGCAGTAAAACGACACGTGTGGCCTGTATCACTAACGGATGTTTTGTGACTTGGTACAGATGCAGGATCTTAATTTGATCTCTCTGTTGCAGGAGAACTTTCATGCAACGAAGGACAATTAAAACATATCATGTATTTGAGGTGTAAAAAGGCTTCTGAAGTTTGTAATTTCCACGTCGAATTTTCGAACTTGATTTCCCCGTACGAAAAATGTATCAACACCTAAAATATTTCCATTAATTATAATCCACATAATAATTAACATTTCCTGTTGCTGCAGGATAATTTTCTGTTTCAAATGAAGGCCCTACGTCTGTAGCTAGCACTCACTGCTCAGCCCACAGGAAGCAGGGTGTTTCCCCTTTCTCTGTTCTCATTAACTCAGTGTGCCCAGGTCTAATAATACACATGGAAGTCTTGTCGTATGGATGAATGAAATCAACATCCAGGCTCTTTGTGAGCTTTCTGTTGGCTCTACCAACAGGTTCCCTTGCGCGCATGGGCTTGGCAGAAGTTGGCAAGTATGGTTCGGCTGCCCTATAGGGGATGTGTGTGTGCGTGTGTGTGCACGTGCGTGTGTGTGCACGTGAGGATGAACATGGGTGGCTATTTTCCTCCTGTGATAATAATCTAATCTGACATTACTATAGATCCATCCGAGACGGGGAGAGGTAATTGTATAGTGTGGACTGGGTTGTGTTACCCTGGTGGTTGGTTCCCAGACCCACGTCAGACGAACGTCTACCCCGCAGGGAGGGATTTTCTCTGGGGTGGACCGGTCAGAGGACCACCTTGGTAGTCCTGGATCTCACTCACTCACATGGGTCAATAACACAACACAGACAGAACAGAACTATACTCTCACAGGCAGAACAGAACTATACTCTCACAGGCAGAACAGAACTATACTCTCACAGGCAGAACAGAACTATACTCTCACAGACAGAACAGAACTATACTCTCACAGACAGAACAGAACTATACTCTCACAGGCAGAACCATTTGAAATTCACTACCCTTCACAGAATATGTCGCCCTTCATAGACACCCATCTCTGCATTGATTCCTCCTGCCCTGCTACTTCTGGGTGTTTGATTACAGTAGGTCCCAAGCGTCATATCCACGTCTGTACTGAGCTTGGTGAACTAACAGGTGCTACTGTTCCACGACTGTACTGAGCTTGGTGAACTAACAGGTGCTACTGTTCCACGTCTGTACTGAGCTTGGTGAACTAACAGGTGCTACTGTTCCACGTCTGTACTGAGCTTGGTGAACTAACAGGTGCTACTGTTCCACGTCTGTACTGAGCTTGGTGAACTAACAGGTGCTACTGTTCCACGTCTGTACTGAGCTTGGTGAACTAACAGGTGCTACTGTTCCACGTCTGTACTGAGCTTGGTGAACTAACAGGTGTTACTGTTCCACGTCTGTACTGAGCTTGGTGAACTAACAGGTGCTACTGTTCCACGTCTGTACTGAGCTTGGTGAACTAACAGGTGTTACTGTTCCACGTCTGTACTGAGCTTGGTGAACTAACAGGTGTTACTGTTCCACGTCTGTACTGAGCTTGGTGAACTAACAGGTGCTACTGTTCCACGTCTGTACTGAGCTTGGTGAACTAACAGGTGCTACTGTTCCACGACTGTACTGAGCTTGGTGAACTAACAGGTGCTACTGTTCCACGTCTGTACTGAGCTTGGTGAACTAACAGGTGCTACTGTTCCATGTTTGTTTGTTTCAGTGCTGTATGATGCTTCAGTACTGTGGGTGGGTGGCTGGGGTTTGCCTCAATGGGCTGTGTCCCTGCGGAAGTCCCCTCTCAACCCAGCTGTCCAGATAAGGAGGTGATGGCTGCCAAGTGGCCCTGAGGAGCACAGATTAGATTGAGTTCTTCTTTAAAGGTTGAAATCTGTGGGACTTTGCATATCATTTGAAAAACCACCCACCCACATCAAGCAACAGTTACATATTGTACAGAGAGACAGAGACAGAGAAAGAGAGAGAGTTAGACAGATAGAGAGAGAGAGAGAGAGAGAGTTAGACAGAGATAGAGAGAGAGTTAGACAGAGAGAGAGAGAGAGTTAGACAGAGAGAGATAGTTAGACAGAGAGAGAGATAGTTAGACAGAGAGAGAGAGAGAGAGTTAGACACAGAGAGAGAGAGAGAGAGAGAGAGAGAGAGTTCGACAGATAGAGAGAGTTAGACAGAGAGAAAGAGTGAGTTAGACAGAGAAAGAGTTAGAAGAAGAGTCCCCTAAGCAAGCTGGTCCTGGGCCTCTGTTCACAAACACAAACACACCCCACAGAGCCCCAGGACAGCAACACAATTCGACCCAACCAAATCATGAGAAAACAAAAAGATAATTACTTGACACATTGGAAAGAATTAACAACAAAACAGAGCAAACTAGAATGCTATGTGTCCCTAAACAGAGAGTACACAGTGGCAGAATACCTGACCACTGTGACTGACCCAAATTTAAGGAAAGCTTTGACTATGTACATACTCAGTGAACATAGCCTTGCTATTGAGAAAGTCTGCCATAGGCAGACATGGCTCTCGAGAAGACAGGCTATGTGCTCACTGCCCACAAAATGAGGTGGAAACTGAGCTGCACTTCCTAACCTCCTGCCAAATGTATGACCATATTAGAGACACATATTTCCCTCAGATTACACAGATCCACAAAGAATTCGAAAACAAAACCAATTTGGATAGCAGGAAGATTTCTGACCTGTTGCCACAAGAAAAGGGCAACTAAGTGAAGAACAAACTATACGGATAAGGTGCAGACAGTGTCGAAGTAACAATGTTAATTACAGCAATAGAGGCAAAGGTACAGGACGGCAGGCAGGCAGAGTGGTCAGGTGGGCGGTTCAGGGTCAGGACTGGCAAGGGTCAAAAACGAGGAGGGCGAGAAAAAGAAAGGCTTGGAAAAAACAGGAGCTGACGGGACAAACGCTGCTGGTAATCTTGACAAACTAGACAAACTGGCAACAGACAAACAGAATCAAAGGTATAAGTACAGATGGGCTGGAAGGGGGTGGAGACATGAACAAAGGGGGTGGAGACAAGCACAAAGGGGGTGGAGACAAGCACAAATGGGGTGGAACAGATCAGGGCGTGACACAAACACCATTGTAAATACAACCCCATATTTATTTTTATTTATTTTCCTTTTTTTGTAATTTGACATTTGAACTATTTGTAACATAATTTTTTTATTGTTTATTTCATTTTGTTTAAATGTTTGGCTTTAAACATTGTTTCCCGTGACAATAGAGCACTTTTTGAATTGAATTGACAGAGAGAGAGCGCGATAGAGCGAGAGAGACAGAGAGAGAGAGAGACAGGGAGAGTGAATGTAATGTAATATGTTTTCATTACAACTGTTAGCATCAGCATTTGAACACCAAACGCAAACTATCCTAACATTTTTCAGACAGTACAAGAGTGTTTTTACGTCTGCTGTGTAGTTTGCCATTTTACTATGTGTGTTTCTGGTTTACAGCCTGTTCTGTTTACCCAGCAGTCTGTGTGTCTGGTTTAAAGCCTGTTCTGTTTACCCAGCAGTCTGTGTGTCTGGTTTACTGCCTGTTCTGTTTACTCAGCAGTCTGTGTGTCTGGTTTACTGCCTGTTCTGTTTACCCAGCAGTCTGTGTGTCTGGTTTACTGCCTGTTCTGTTTACCCAGCAGTCTGTGTGTCTGATTTACAGCCTGTTCTGTTTACCCAGCAATCTGTGTGTCTGGTTTACTGCCTGTTCTGTTTACCCAGCAGTCTGTGTGTCTGGTTTACTGCCTGTTCTGTTTACCCAGCAGTCTGTGTGTCTGGTTTACTGCCTGTTCTGTTTACCCAGCAGTCTGTGTGTCTGATTTACAGCCTGTTCTCTTTACCCAGCAGTCTGTGTGTCTGGTTTACAGCCTGTTCTGTTTACCCAGCAGTCTGTGTGTCTGGTTTACAGCCTGTTCTGTTTACCCAGCAGTCTGTGTGCCTGGTTTACAGCCTGTTCTGTTTACCCAGCAGTCTGTGTGTCAGGTTTACAGCCTGTTCTGTTCACCCTACAGTCTGTGTGTCTGGTTTACTGCCTGTTCTGTTTACCCAGCAGTCTGTGTGTCTGGTTTACTGCCTGTTCTGTTTACCCAGGAGTCTGTGTGTCTGGTTTACAGCCCGTTCTGTTTACCCAGCAGTCTGTGTGTCTGGTTTACTGCCTGTACTGTTTACCCAGCAGTCTGTGTGTCTGGTTGACAGCCCGTTCTGTTTAACCAGCAGTCTGTGTGTCTGGTTTACTGCCTGTACTGTTTACCCAGTGTGAGTGTTTGTTTTCTGTCCATGCCATTGACTGCTCTATTTCAATGATCTATTAGATACGACAGGAGATTGAAAAAAGGTCCGGGGTCAAGGCTGGGGATAGGGCCGGGGATAGGGCTGATGATAAGTTCGGGGATAGGGCCGGGGATAGGGTCGGGGTCAAGGCTGGGGATAGGGCCGGGGATAGGGCTGATGATAGGGTCAGGGATAGGGCTGATGATAGGGTCAGGGATAGGGCTGATGATAGGGTCAGGGATAGGGCTGATGATAGGGTCAGGGATAGGGCTGATGATAGGGTCAGGGATAGGGCTGATGATAGGGTCAGGGATAGGGCTGATGATAGGGTCAGGGATAGGGCTGATGATAGGGTCAGGGATAGGGCTGATGATAGGGTCAGGGATAGGGCTGATGATAGGGTCAGGGATAGGGCTGATGATAGGGTCAGGGATAGGGCTGATGATAGGGTCAGGGATAGGGCTGATGATAGGGTCAGGGATAGGGCTGATGATAGGGTCAGGGATAGGGCTGATGATAGGGTCAGGGATAGGGCTGATGATAGGGTCAGGGATAGGGCTGACGATAGGGTCGGGGATAGGGCTGATGATAGGGTCAGGGATAGGGCTGATGATAGGGTCGGGGATAGGGCTGATGATAGGGTCGGGGATAGGGCTGATGATAGGGTCGGGGATAGGGTCGTGGATAGGGGTGATGATAGGGTCGGGGATAGGGCCGGGGATCGGGCTGATGATAGGGTCGGGGATAGGGCTGATGATAGGGTCAGGGATAGGGCTGATGATAGGGTCGGGGATAGGGCTGATGATAGGGTCGGGGATAGGGCTGATGATAGGGTCGGGGATAGGGCCGGGGATCGGGCTGATGATAGGGTCGGGGATAGGGCCGGGGATAGGGTCAGGGATAGGGCCGGGGATAGGGTCGGGGATAGGGCCGATGATAGGGCCGGGGACATGGTGGGCGATGAGGGCTGGGGCTATGTCTGCGTTTAAGACTGGGGCTAGGTCTGTGGTTAGGACGGGGGCTGGGACTGTATTTAAGGCTGTGGTTAAGGCTGGTGCAGGAGCTGGGCATGACAGAGTGGGGTGAAGGAACGATGACCTCAGCGGTGTGCTGTCTATGCCTGCTGGGATGGGGGTGGAATACAGTGGTGTGCTGTCTATGCCTGCTGGGATGGGGGTGGAATACAGTGGAGTGCTGTCTATGCCTGCTGGGATGGGGGTGGAATACAGTGGTGTGCTGTCTATGCCTGCTGGGATGGGGGTGGAATACAGTGGTGTGCTGTCTATGCCTGCTGGGATGGGGGTGGAATACAGTGGAGTGCTGTCTATGCCTGCTGGGATGGGGTGGAATACAGTGGAGTGCTGTCTATACCTGCTGGGATGGGGGGTGGAATACAGTGGAGTGCTGTCTATGCCTGCTGGGACGGGGTGGAATACAGTGGAGTGCTGTCTATGCCTGCTGGGATGGGGGTGGAATACAGTGGAGTGCTGTCTATACCTGCTGGGACGGGGGGTGGAATACAGTGGTGTGCTGTCTATGCCTGCTGGGATGGGGGTGGAATACAGTGGTGTGCTGTCTATGCCTGCTGGGATGGGGGTGGAATACAGTGGTGTGCTGTCTATGCCTGCTGGGATGGGGTGGAATACAGTGGAGTGCTGTCTATGCCTGCTGGGATGGGGGTGGAATACAGTGGTGTGCTGTCTATGCCTGCTGGGATGGGGGTGGAATACAGTGGAGTGCTGTCTATGCCTGCTGGGATGGGGGTGGAATACAGTGGAGTGCTGTCTATGCCTGCTGGGACGGGGGGTGGAATACAGTGGTGTGCTGTCTATGCCTGCTGGGATGGGGGTGGAATACAGTGGAGTGCTGTCTATGCCTGCTGGGATGGGGGTGGAATACAGTGGTGTGCTGTCTATGCCTGCTGGGATGGGGGTGGAATACAGTGGTGTGCTGTCTATGCCTGCTGGGATGGGGGTGGAATACAGTGGAGTGCTGTCTATGCCTGCTGGGATGGGGTGGAATACAGTGGTGTGCTGTCTATGCCTGCTGGGATGGGGGTGGAATACAGTGGAGTGCTGTCTATGCCTGCTGGGATGGGGGTGGAATACAGTGGTGTGCTGTCTATGCCTGCTGGGATGGGGGGTGGAATACAGTGGTGTGCTGTCTATGCCTGCTGGGATGGGGGGTGGAATACAGTGGTGTGCTGTCTATACCTGCTGGGACGGGGGGTGGAATACAGTGGTGTGCTGTCTATGCCTGCTGGGATGGGGGGTGGAATACAGTGGAGTGCTGTCTATGCCTGCTGGGATGGGGGTGGAATACAGTGGAGTGCTGTCTATGCCTGCTGGGATGGGGGTGGAATACAGTGGAGTGCTGTCTATGCCTGCTGGGATGGGGGGTGGAATACAGTGGTGTGCTGTCTATGCCTGCTGGGATGGGGGTGGAATACAGTGGAGTGCTGTCTATGCCTGCTGGGATGGGGGTGGAATACAGTGGAGTGCTGTCTATGCCTGCTGGGATGGGGTGGAATACAGTGGAGTGCTGTCTATGCCTGCTGGGATGGGGGTGGAATACAGTGGTGTGCTGTCTATGCCTGCTGGGATGGGGGTGGAATACAGTGGAGTGCTGTCTATGCCTGCTGGGATGGGGGTGGAATACAGTGGTGTGCTGTCTATGCCTGCTGGGATGGGGGTGGAATACAGTGGAGTGCTGTCTATGCCTGCTGGGATGGGGGTGGAATACAGTGGTGTGCTGTCTATGCCTGCTGGGATGGGGGTGGAATACAGTGGAGTGCTGTCTATGCCTGCTGGGATGGGGGTGGAATACAGTGGTGTGCTGTCTATGCCTGCTGGGATGGGGGTGGAATACAGTGGTGTGCTGTCTATGCCTGCTGGGATGGGGGTGGAATACAGTGGAGTGCTGTCTATGCCTGCTGGGATGGGGGTGGAATACAGTGGAGTGCTGTCTATGCCTGCTGGGATGGGGGTGGAATACAGTGGTGTGCTGTCTATGCCTGCTGGGATGGGGGTGGAATACAGTGGTGTGCTGTCTATGCCTGCTGGGATGGGGGTGGAATACAGTGGTGTGCTGTCTATGCCTGCTGGGATGGGGGTGGAATACAGTGGAGTGCTGTCTATGCCTGCTGGGATGGGGGTGGAATACAGTGGTGTGCTGTCTATGCCTGCTGGGATGGGGGTGGAATACAGTGGAGTGCTGTCTATGCCTGCTGGGATGGGGGTGGAATACAGTGGAGTGCTGTCTATGCCTGCTGGGATGGGGGTGGAATACAGTGGTGTGCTGTCTATGCCTGCTGGGATGGGGGTGGAATACAGTGGAGTGCTGTCTATGCCTGCTGGGACGGGGGGTGGAATACAGTGGTGTGCTGTCTATGCCTGCTGGGATGGGGGTGGAATACAGTGGTGTGCTGTCTATGCCTGCTGGGATGGGGGTGGAATACAGTGGAGTGCTGTCTATGCCTGCTGGGACGGGGGGTGGAATACAGTGGTGTGCTGTCTATGCCTGCTGGGATGGGGGTGGAATACAGTGGTGTGCTGTCTATGCCTGCTGGGATGGGGGGTGGAATACAGTGGTGTGCTGTCTATGCCTGCTGGGATGGGGTGGAATACAGTGGAGTGCTGTCTATGCCTGCTGGGATGGGGGTGGAATACAGTGGTGTGCTGTCTATGCCTGCTGGGATGGGGGTGGAATACAGTGGAGTGATGTCTATGCCTGCTGGGATGGGGGGTGGAATACAGTGGAGTGCTGTCTATGCCTGCTGGGATGGGGGTGGAATACAGTGGAGTGCTGTCTATGCCTGCTGGGATGGGGGTGGAATACAGTGGTGTGCTGTCTATGCCTGCTGGGATGGGGGTGGAATACAGTGGAGTGCTGTCTATGCCTGCTGGGATGGGGGTGGAATACAGTGGAGTGCTGTCTATGCCTGCTGGGATGGGGGTGGAATACAGTGGAGTGCTGTCTATGCCTGCTGGGATGGGGGTGGAATACAGTGGTGTGCTGTCTATGCCTGCTGGGATGGGGGTGGAATACAGTGGAGTGCTGTCTATGCCTGCTGGGATGGGGGTGGAATACAGTGGAGTGCTGTCTATGCCTGCTGGGATGGGGGTGGAATACAGTGGAGTGCTGTCTATGCCTGCTGGGATGGGGGTGGAATACAGTGGAGTGCTGTCTATGCCTGCTGGGATGGGGGTGGAATACAGTGGTGTGCTGTCTATGCCTGCTGGGATGGGGGTGGAATACAGTGGAGTGCTGTCTATGCCTGCTGGGATGGGGGTGGAATACAGTGGAGTGCTGTCTATGCCTGCTGGGATGGGGGTGGAATACAGTGGAGTGCTGTCTATGCCTGCTGGGATGGGGGTGGAATACAGTGGAGTGCTGTCTATGCCTGCTGGGATGGGGGTGGAATACAGTGGAGTGCTGTCTATGCCTGCTGGGATGGGGGGTGGAATACAGTGGTGTGCTTCAACCACCTGCTTTCCAGGACACCACTGTTTATTTTAGTCTATGGGCTGATGGGAAATGTGACTGCTGCAGAAACAAACTGACACCCCAGTGCAGCCAACAAACCAGGGTCAGAGCCAGGGCTGGAGATCCGGGGCCAGGGAGCCACAGCCAGGGCCAGGCAGCGAGGGCCAGGCAGCCAGGGGTCGGGTGGAGGCTGGAAGGTGGGTGGTTATTCACAGTGTTTCAGGGCCATTGGCTGGCGCAGACGTGTGGCGCTGGTACGATGGAAAAGATGGCGAGTGTGTGACCAATGTGAGCTATGGCCTGTTCCACCAGGCCACAATGTTCAGATTGTTTAAACAATCTTCCAAAAGAGACATAATCACAAGGTGATGCCCATCATTCTTTCCCCTCCAACAGATTTATTCACCCCCTGTTTTTAGTCTGTCAGTGGCACCGCACTGTAGCTCCATTGTCTGTGTATTTGTTAGTTGGTGGACGTGAGTAGTTATCGCAGCATGTCATGCTGGTTTGTTAGTCCGATTCAGAACCAGCAAACCAGAACCCAGCTCAATGCCAGGTTCAAATGTTAACTTTCTAACCCCTCTCCTGTTTAACCGTGTGATGGTAATCGACCCGGTCTGTTTTCACTCACCAGAACCTTTAGAACCAGTATAAACTTTATTGAGAATATAGCTTTTATGACCCATCTCATTGTGTGTTATTCACATTTCAACATAAGCAAACCTATAAAGTATAAATAAAGTAACATTATATTGGTCAAGGGGTTTGGTGCCGTGTAAAATAAGAAGCAGACTGTTACATGTCTGTTCAAAACACAAGAACATCGGTAACTGACTTCTATTTCGGCTTTTTGGGATTATTTCCATTCATTAACTGTTGTAAAATGCTGCTCTGTGTCAAATGTTGAATCACTCGTTACATTACATTTGTTTGGGGAAATATAATATCTCTGCGACATCGTTGGTACAGACAAGTCCCCCAGATGACTTCTGATCCTGTGTCGGACTGTGGTTTAAACCCGGGTCTTCTTGCTTACCACAAGGCTATGTTAGCCCACGTAGCTAAAGCCTAGGAATCAGCTCGGGTATCAATTATTCAATTATAGGTATCAATTATTCAGGTCTCAGGCAAACACTAACAAAGCTCTGGTCTGTCACTTCCCTGACCTTAGATATCTCTGTTTTCTTTATATTTTGGTTAGGTCAGGGCGTGACTAGGATGGGTACGCTAGTTTTTGTATTGTCCATTTTTTTTTTGTATGTCTAGGGTTTTTGTAGATCTAGGTGATGTGTATGTCTATGGTGGCCTGATATGGTTCCCAATCAGAGGCAGCTGTTTATCGTTGTCTCTGATTGTGGATAATATTGGATAATATTTAGGTATTTAGCTTTGGTGTTTGTGGGATCTTGTCTATGTGTAGCCTGTCTATGTGTAGCCTGTCAGCACTCGTTTGTATAGCGTTTTGGTTTTGTTATTTTGGTTAGTTTGTTCAGTGTTTCATTCTTTTAAATAAATAAGAATGTACGCATATCACGCTGCGCCTTGGTCCGATCCTTATAACGAACGTGACAGGGTCCATACCCACCTCTATTATATTATATTTGCAGACTGGATTTGTCAAACTCCTTTTTTTGTGTGATACGTAATTGTTTCATGTTTTGTAAATAAATATGTCTGAGAAGATAAGAAGATGTATTACTGCAGCAGAATATTACTTCTCTTTTCTTCATTACTTTTCTTTAAGAATCATGAACTCTTGAGGTCCCTCTGGTCTCGACCGATTTAGGAAAATCCTCCTTTCAGTTTTATTGCCCCCCCTCATTGATGAAATAACCTACAGAATGCCTTGCATCTTGATTCCCTGGTGCCGCTAGGGCAGTTCTGGACTCTGGTGTTTAATACATTTATTGAGGATTGCACTTGTTTCGATTGATTGTTGTGGTTTATTAGTTTAAATTGTGGTGTTGAGGTTCTTATTTTTTATATTCTTCTCGTTCTATTTGTAATGTAGATTTTTCTTCCTGTTTGTGAGAAAATGTTAGTACTCGGGGCACCATTGGGAATCAATTGGGCTCCCCTGAATATATACAAGTTACTAATAATAAATTAAAATGAAGAGTTGAGTCAGACCCGTGGAGACAGCTGGACAGATCCCATCTCATCTAGTCACGTCTTCCTCTGTGGTCCAGTGGCACGTTGCCATGGAAACACATTTGTTTACGCTAGTTGTCATAGTAGAACGGCCATAGGCTCTGTGAGAGCGTGGCACAGTATTCATACTGTTCACTAGTCTAGTGAAGACATTATGCCTTCGGTTACACAGACACATTTACTCCTCCTCTCCTGACCTTGTTTTAAGTTAAACTTTGGTTCACTTAAGACGACAGATGGTGGAAAATGAGACATTTGTTTTCTCCAGCTTATTTTGGTCAGTCAAACGCATTCATTTTCCATCACCGTCATTATTGGACCATTAAAGTATTCCAGAAATGAGTGTAACTGAATCCAGACTGACAGCAAGTCACAAAAGTTTGCATTTCCACGTAATGAGGACATGATTGCTTTGGCCCCGTGTCACTCAAAGCACAAGTCCCTCCCTATCCTCCCAGTGCAGCAGAGCCAGTCACAACCAGGTGGTCCTAATAAGGTACGCAGGGTAGTGAAAATGGAATCTAAAGTTATTTATAAACTAGGTAGATGAAGAAGAATACAAAGAGAAAAAAAACTGTTTCCTGCACATTGTAATTTGGACGTTTATATAAATAAGGGATTTGATTTGGTGACCAAAGTACTGTGAGCTGCATGTTAGACAAGGTGATTGTCAGAGTAGGGCTCTGGTTGGCAGCAGAAGTCTTTACTACACACCATACAAGTCATTGACCTGACAGCAACATTACCGGCCTCCTGGTCTCCTCTGTGCCTCACGTTACGCCCCAGCCTCCCCCTCCCTCCCTGGTCTGGTCCCAGGGTTGGGGCTGGAGTGTCAGACCAGACTGATGGCACCCCCAACCCTTAGAGTCATTTGACTGAGGAACTGCCTTCTCTTCCCTGACTCTGCGTGTAGATACGTTGTTGTGCTCCATGCCCAATTGCAAATGTACATCTGGCCCGCATATTGGTTCCATGTGTGAAAATGAGATCAAGCCAAATAATGAGCAGACTCATTCAGGGACCCGGGAGAAAGAGTAATGCATGCATCTCTTGTTAGACAGCCCAGATTGGCAGCGCCTTACATAATTAGGGAGCAATTGGCTGAGATTAGACAGGCTTCGAACCCTGACCAATCATTCATTTGGACCCTGGTACGCCCTCCCCGCCACCCTTTACCCTCCAACCCCTTTCGGAATATTTGCCAAAATGCTATCAGCTGTTAGCTATTTGTCAGGAGCCCCCCCTCATACCAGCCTTAATGGTTTTAGACAAACTAGCAAGCTTGTGGTCTAGTATTTTATACAGAAAGACATGGCTGCTTTGATCCATACAATATTCCTCAGCAGAGCCTCAGAGCTATTTACCAAGGAGATTTATTCACATACAGACCAGTGGAGCAACTGTTCCCTGACTGTAGCCTACAGAACCGGACAATTCATTTATCTAGGCTCCCCCTTCTGCATGCTCTAGGGGAAAACAGAAACCTTCACTTTGCTGTGGTCTAGAGGTCGACCGATTATGATTTTTCAACGCCGATACCGATTATTGGAGGACCAAAAAAAGCTGACAAAAGTGCTGTTTGAATGAATGCTTACGAGCCTGCTGGTGCCTACCACCGCTCAGTCAGACTGCTCTATCAAATCATAGACTTAATTATAACATAACACACAGAAATACCAGCCTTTGGTCATTAATATGGTCAAATCCAGAAACTATAATTTTGAAAACTAAATGTAACCGTTCCGTATTTTATCTAACGGGTGGCATCCCTAACTCTAAATATACCTGTTACATTGCACAACCTTCAATGTTATGTTATGTCATACAATTCTGGCAAATTAGTTAGCAATGAGCCAGGCGGCCCAAACTGTTGAATATACCCTGACTCTGCGTGCAATGAACACAAGAGAAGTGACACAATTTCACTTGGTTAATATTGCCTGCTAACCTGGGTTTGTTTTAGTTAAATATGTAGGTTTAAAAATATATACTTCTGTGTATTGATTTTAAGAAAGACATTGATGTTTATGGTTAAATACACGTTGGAGCAACGACAGTCCTTTTTTGCGAATGCGCACAGCATCGATTATATGCAACGCAGGACACGCTAGATAAACTAGTAATATCATCAACCATGTGTAGTTATAACTAGTGATTATTTTACAAGATAAGTTTAATGCTAGCTAGCAACTTACCTTGGCGTCTTACTGCATTCACATTACAGGCAGGCTCCTCGTGAGGCAGGTGGTTAGAGCATTGGACTAGTTAACCGTAAGGTTGCAAGACCTGACAAGGTAAAAATCTGTCGTTCTGCCCCTGAACAAGGCAGTTAACCCACTGTTCCTAGGCTGTCATTGAAAATAATAATGTGTTCTTAACTGACTTGCCTAGTTAAATAAAGTTGTAAAAAAATATACAAAAATTGGCGTCCAAAAATACCGATTTCCGATTGTTATGAAAACTTGAAATCGGCCCTAATTAATCGGCCATTCAGATTAATTACTTGATCTCTTCCTGGGGTCATGAAAGGCGATTAAATGTACTTTTGTTGAACAATCAACCTTTGTCTTTTGTTCTGACCGGATGTTTCTTTGTCTTCTCTTTCTTCGCCTGAAGCACTAAACATATTATATATAAACATACATAACATGCTATTTCTTAATTCGTTTTTGGAAGTCTTTACCCTTTTGCTGGTCATTTAATTTCAGATTTTCCAAATCCAGATGCTGATGGAAAAATACTTATCCGGTGATGGTTTTGATGTGTGGATGGATGGCGGTGCAGAATTAGTATTAGCTGTACGACTGTCCTCTTTACCTGGGAGATGGGAACGTTTACCTTGGGGATGGTAACATTTACCTTGGAGATGGGAACGTTTACCTGGGAGATGGGAACGTTTACCTGGGAGATGGGAACGTTTACCTGGGAGATGGGAACATTTACCTGGGAGATGGGAACATTTACCTGGGAGATGGGAACATTTACCTGGGAGATGGGAACGTTTACCTGGGAGATGGGAACGTTTACCTGGGAGATGGGAACATCTACCTGGGAGATGGGAACATTTACCTGGGAGATGGGAACATTTACCTGGGAAATGGGAACGTTTACCTGGGAGATGGGAACATTTACCTAGGAAATGGGAACGTTTACCTGGAAGATGGGAACATCTACCTGGGAGATGGGAACATTTACCTGGGAGATGGGAACATTTACCTGGGAGATGGGAACGTTTACCTGGGAAATGGGAACGTTTACCTGGGAGATGGGAACGTTTACCTGGGAAATGGGAACATTTACCTGGGAGATGGGAACATTTACCTGGGAGATGGGAACGTTTACCTGGGAGATGGGAACGTTTACCTGGGAGATGGGAACGTTTACCTGGAAGATGGGAACGTTTACCTGGGAGATGGGAACGTTTACCTGGGAGATGGGAACATTTACCTGGGAGATGGGAACATTTACCTGGGAGATGGGAACGTTTACCTGGGAGATGGGAACGTTTACCTGGAAGATGGGAACGTTTACCTGGGAGATGGGAACATTTACCTGGGAGATGGGAACATTTACCTGGGAGATGGGAACATTTACCTGGGAGATGGGAACGTTTACCTGGGAGATGGGAACGTTTACCTGGGAGATGGGAACATTTACCTGGGAGATGGGAACATTTACCTGGGAGATGGGAACGTTTACCTGGGAGATGGGAACATTTACCTGGGAGATGGGAACATTTACCTGGGAGATGGGAACGTTTACCTGGAAGATGGGAACGTTTACCTGGGAGATGGGAACATTTACCTGGGAGATGGGAACATTTACCTGGGAGATGGGAACATTTACCTGGGAGATGGGAACGTTTACCTGGGAGATGGGAACATTTACCTGGGAGATGGGAACATTTACCTGGGAGATGGGAACGTTTACCTGGAAGATGGGAACGTTTACCTGGGAGATGGGAACATTTACCTGGGAGATGGGAACATTTACCTGGGAGATGGGAACATTTACCTGGGAGATGGGAATGTTTACCTGGGAGATGGGAACGTTTACCTGGGAGATGGGAACGTTTACCTGGGAGATGGGAACATTTACCTGGGAGATGGGAACATTTACCTGGGAGATGGGAACATTTACCTGGGAGATGGGAACGTTTACCTGGGAGATGGGAACATTTACCTGGGAGATGGGAACGTTAACCCTGGGGATGGTAACATTTACCTGGGAGATGGGAACATTTACCTGGGAGATGGGAACATTTACCTGGAAGATGGGAACATCTACCTGGGAGATGGGAACATCTACCTGGGAGATGGGAACATTTACCTGGGAGATGGGAACATCTACCTGATGGGAACATTTACCTGGGAGATGGGAACATTTACCTGGGAGATGGGAACATTTACCT
>NC_068440.1:35127224-35174724 GCF_023373465.1 Oncorhynchus keta | reverse complement strand
GCGGACTGTAGCAGGGTGGTGGAGCTGCTTGGCTGCTCGGGCCGAGACTACCGCAGACTAGCCAACTTCATATCGCTAGGAGCAACTCACATACACTCACTCACGCTCGCTCACTCACACACACACACACACACACACACACACACACACACACACACACACACACACACACACACACACACACACACACACACACACACACACACACACACACACACACACACACACACACACACACACACACACACACACGCACACACACACACTAACAACATCACAGCTGTCTATGACGTGACTTCGTCTCACTGTTTCCTGTATATGCTTTCAACATGGATCTCAGTTGTTTTTGAACAAGAGAGCAGCTTTTTAACAGATTATTTGCTGTTTAAACAGTGTTCACATTTTGCTGTATTAAAAAAGGGATTCAAAGAGATTCATTTCCTACTGTTCTATACAACCTACGTCACATTTTCAGTGTAAAGAAAAATTATAAAACATTTACCAAATGACAAAGAAAAATAAATGAGGATGTTTTGGGGGGTAAGTGGCCCACATGCTGCCAAGGTGATAGAGAACTGAGGCTTAGTTGACACAGTTAGAACTGCGGTACCATTCCATTAGATCTGTTCCAGCCATTACTATGAGCATGAATGTGTGCTCTGCGTGTGTGTTTTGCTAGGACCCTGAGTTAATGGGCCCTGTGGCAATAGAGCAGGAAAAAACAAGTTACATGTCGACAAACTGGGGACCCTTCTAGGCTGAGGAAAGGGAAAGGGGGATACCTGGTCAGTTGACTGGCTGTACTGACAGTCTGTCCATTAATCTCTCATCAGACTGGCTGTACTGACAGTCTGTCCATTAATCTCTCATCAGACTGGCTGTAGGGAAAGGGGGATGGATGCCTGGTCAGTTGACTGGCTGTACTGACAGTCTGTCCATTAATCTCTCATCAGACTGGCTGTAGGGAAAGGGGGATACCTAGTCAGTTGACTGGCTGTACTGGCAGTCTGTCCATTCATCTCTCAACAGACTGGCTGTAGGGAAAGAGGAGATACCTCGTCAGTTGACTGGCTGTACTGACAGTCTGTCCATTAATCTCTCACCAGACTGGCTGTAGGGAAAGGGGGATACCTAGTCAGTTGTACAACTGAATGCATTCAACTGAAATGTGTCTTCCACATTTAACCCTCTGAATCAGAGAGGTGCTGGGGGCTGAGAGAGAGAAAGTAGAGAGACAAATTTGACCCCAATAACTACCGTGGAAAATGCTTCAACAGCAACCTTGGGAAAATCCTTGGCATTATCATTAACAGCAGACTCGTACATTTCCTCAGTGAAAACACTGTACTGAGCAAATGTCAAATTGGCCTTTTACCAAATTATCGTATGACAGACCATGTATTCACCCTGCACACCCTAATTGACAACCAAACAAAACAAAACAAAGGCAAAGTCTTCTCATGCTTTGTTGATTTAAAAAAATCCTTCGACTCAATTTGGCATGAGGGTCTGCTATACAAATTGATGGAAAGTGGTATTGGGGGAAAAACATACGACATTATGAAATCCATGTACACAAACAACAAGTGTGCAGTTAAAATTGGCAAAAAAACACAAATTTCTTCCCACAGGGCCGTGGGGTGAAACAGGGATGCAGTTTAAGCCCCACCCTCTTCAACATATATATCAAAGAATTGGCGAGGGCACCAGAACAGTCTGCAGCACCCGGCCTCACCCTACTAGAATCTGAAGTCAAATGTCTACTGTTTGCTGATGATCTGGTGCTTCTGTCACCAACCAAGGAGGGCCTACAGCAGCACCTAGATCTTCTGCACAGATTCTGTCAGACCTGGGCCCTGACAGTAAATCTCAGTAAGACCACAATATTGGTGTTACAAATACAAATTCCATCTAGACACCGTTTCCCTAGAGCACACAAAAAACGATATATGCCTCGGCTTAAACATCAGCACCACAGGTAACTTCCACAAAGCTGTGAACGATCTGAGAGACAAGGCGAGAAGGGCATTCTATGCCATCAAAAGGAACATAAAATTCGACATACCACTTAGCATCTGGCTAAAAAATACTTGAATCAGTTATAGAACCCATTGCCCTTTATGATTTTGAGGTCTGGTGTCCACTCACCAACCAAGAATTCACAATATGGAACAAACACCAAATTGAGACTCTGCATGCAGAAATATCCTCTGTGTACAATATAAAACACCAAATAATGCATGCAGAGCAGAATTAGGCCGATACCTGCTAATTATCAAAATCCAGAAAAGAGCCGTTAAATTCTACAACAACCTAAAAGGAAGCGATTCCCAAACCTTCCATAACAAAGCCATCATCTGCAGAGAGATGAACCTGGAGAAGAGTCCCCTAAGCAAGCTGGTCCTGGGGCTCTGTTCACAAACACAAACAGATCCCACAAGCCCCAGGACAGCAATTAGACCCAACCAAATCATGAGAAAACAAAAAGATAATTACTTGACACATTGGAAATAATTAACAAAAAAAACAGAGAGAGTACACAGTACACATAGTCAAAGGAAAGCTTTGACTATGTACAGACTCAGTGAGCATAGCCTTGCTATTGAGAAAGTGCACCGTAGGCAGACATGGCTCTCAAGAGAAGACAGGCTATGTGCTCACTGCCCACAAAATGAGGTGGAAACTGAGCTGCACTTCCTAACCTCCTGCCCAATGTATGACCATATCAGAGAAACATATTTCCCTCAGATTACACAGACCCACAAAGAATTCAAAAACAAACCCGATTTTGATCAACTCCCATATCTACTGGGTGAAATAACATAGTGTGTCATCACAGCAGCAATATTTGTGACCTGTTGCCACGAGAAAAGGGCAACCAGTGAAGAACAAACACCATTATAAAAACAACCAATTTTTATGCTTATCTATTTTTCCCTTTTGTACTTTAACTATTTGCACATCATTACAGTAAAACTGTATGTAGACATAATATGACATTTGTAAATAGTCATTATTATTTTGGAACCTTATTTGTAACCTCATTGGGATCAGCACCACCCACCCTGCTCTCATCTCCCAGGACTTTAAAAGAGAAAAGATCCATCCAGGAGACTCAAAAAACAACGATGCAAAACATGTATTTTTACCTGCAACCCAAATGGCAGCCTATTCTCTAGATCGTCCACTCTTCCCTATGTAGTGTAATACTATTGACCTGAACCCTGGTCAAAACTAGTGCACTATATAGGGAATATGGTGCCATTTGGGTTGCATACTACCTATATTAAAAACACTGTGTTGTGTCATTCCCCTCCCAATGATCTGATATTTAAAAAAAAAAAAGAATTATAGTGTTGTAGTGTACATTTTGACCTGGTTACATTGAACAACACAGCAGTTTTTCAGTATGTTTAGTTTTTTCTGTGTAACTAAAAAAAAAAAAGTTTGTTTTCCCCAATTTGTGAGTGTGGTTGATGGAATTTCATTCTTATGATGTGAATATCGACTTGGAGTTTAGCTTAAGCTGGTTCTCGGACATCTGAGCCTTCTGGCTCTCTCTCTCTCTTGTCTTGCTCTCTCTCTTTCTTGCGCTCTCTCTCTCTCTCTCTCTCTCTCTCTCTCTCTCTCTCTCTCTCTCTCTCTCTCTCTCTCTCTCTCTCTCTCTCTCTCTCTCTCTCTCCGCAGTGTGATATAAGCGTAGAGGAGAGGTGAGAGAGAGGTGCCATTTAGCCAGAGAGCCTCTGGTCTCCCTTAGGTCTGTGAGACATCCTCTGGCAGGTCGTGAGTGTGTGTGTGCGTGCATGTTTCTGTCTGTGTGTGTGTGTGTGCGCAGGAGTGTGTGCTTGCATATTTGCCGGCGTGTGAACATTCTCCTGTATGCATGCTTGTGAGTGCTTGCAGTGTTTACAATGCAGGAGGCCGTGCTAGCAGAAACAGGGAGATCGATGGCAAATCCCCTTTTTCTGCTAGTTTCCCCAGTCAGCAGGCTCTGTGCCATCGCCATCTGCACTGCCACTGTTTCTACCCTGTCTGGGCCGCACACCCTCCCTCAACTCACCCTCTCCTCCCGTCTTCCCCCTCCTCTCCCATTCTGCTAAACCCTGTTCCTGCGCTCCTCTGTTCCTGCCTGGGTTTTTACAGCCAGGTGGTCTATAACAATGGGCACATGGACAGCAGAAGGAGAGGGCAGGCCTGGGTTTCCTGCTCTTGTTTTGGTCCCCACCAATGTCGGTGGGAGTGTATTTTAATAAGTACATATGTCTCACTTCGTGTGTGGATGTGTGTGCGTGCGTTTGTGGATTATTGAGGAGGAAAACAACAACTATGTTCTCAAGGCCGGTGGCTGGTTGGTGCCATGACAACGGGGCAGATTGTGTCTGCGTGGCAGTCAGAGTGGCGGAGGGAATTGTGTGGGAGGAAGCCTCACTGTGGTCAATGGAGGTGACAGTAATATAGGAAAACATACTTATGGGTCTTAATGTCTGTTAGACTGATCCAGGATCTGAGTTAACAGAAGAGCATTGCAGTGGGCTATGTGCAGGCCTGGTCATTAGACTGATCCAGGATCTGAGTTAACAGAAGAGCATTGCAGTGGGCTATGTGCAGGCCTGGTCATTAGACTGATCCAGGATCTGAGTTAACAGAAGAGCATTGCAGTGGGCTATGTGCAGGCCTGGTCATTAGACTGATCCAGGATCTGAGTTAACAGAAGAGCATTGCAGTGGGCTATGTGCAGGCCTGGTCATTAGACTGATCCGGGATCTGAGTTAACAGAAGAGCATTGCAGTGGGCTATGTGCAGGCCTGGTCATTAGACTGATCCAGGATCTGAGTTAACAGAAGAGCATTGCAGGGGGCTATGTGCAGGCCTGGTCATTAGACTGATCCGGGATCTGAGTTAACAGAAGAGCATTGCAGTGGGCTATGTGCAGGCCTGGTCATTAGACTGATCCAGGATCTGAGTTAACAGAAGAGCATTGCAGGGGGCTATGTGCAGGCCTGGTCATTAGACTGATCCAGGATCTGAGTTAACAGAAGAGCATTGCAGGGGGCTATGTGCAGGCCTGGTCATTAGACTGATCCAGGATCTGAGATAACTTAAGGATCGTTTTTGGAAATGTGAAATGAATGTAGGAGAATATAACACATTAGATCTGGTAAAAGATAATACAAAACAAAACAACATGCGTATAATTTGTTGTTGTTGTTGTTCCAACATCTTTGAAAGACAAGAGAAAGGCCAAACATTGAGATAGGATTCTAGGTGTTATTTAGATGTTGTCCACAGGAAGGCAGTAGTGTGCAAAGTTTCAGACTGATCCACTGAAGAATTACATCACTACACAATATTTTGTATCAAGTCTGCCAGGAGTTTGCCCACATGTGCCTAATTGGTCAATTTATACATTGTCATGTACATAACTATAGAGAACATACAAAAAATACTATGGTAATAAAAAATAACAATTTTACACACTCCCAGGAATGTCGTACATGATGAATCATTAGTTTCCTTATAGTAAGACATTCATTCACCTTCACACATCTAGATGGCCGGGTGGGATGGGTATGGAGCCAGGTGGGTATGGAGACAGAGAGCAGTGGGGTCAAACTGTAGAAACCACTTCCTACATTTGAATATAAAAATGTATTTTATCAAACAAAACTATGCTACATTTGATCTCTGCGATCCTCAGGATGACAATTCAGAGCAAGATTACTGAATGTACGTACATCATCTACCTTCAGAGGTGACTGTATAAAACCAGTTGCCATTATAAAAGTGTTCTGTTGTTGTGCACTATCCTCAAACAATAGCATGGTATTTTTGTCATTTTAATAGCTACTGTAAATTGGACACTGCAGTTAGATTAACAAAAATTTAAGCTTTCTGCCCATATAAGACATGTCTGTGTCCCGGAAAGTTGCTGCTGTTTACAACATTTTCTAGTCACATTATCACACATTGAGCAACAACTGTCCCGGTTTAGGAACACCAATCCCGTAGAGGAGCATTGCAGGGGACTATGGGCAGGCCTGGTCATTAGACTGATCCAGGATCTGAGGTAACATTTCTCTGTCTCTTCTCGCCATCTCCATCTATTCCCTTCTTCCAGCCCTCAGCTGATAAACAGATGAAATTAGGTAGCCTAGTGGTTAGAGCCTTGGTCTAGTAACTTAAAGGTTGCTAGATCAAATCCCAGAGCTGACAAGGTAAAAGTCTGTCGTTCTGCCCCTGGACAAGTCAGTTAACCCACTTACTAGCCTGTCATTGTAAATAAGAACTTGTTCTTAACTTACTTGCCTAATTAAATAAAGGTAAAATAATAAATATGTTGCGAGGGGAATTTATTAACACGCAAAAAGAGCCTGTGGTCACAGAGAGCCAAGGTGATTGATACCAGACATACTGTGCCTTGCACTCTACGCTAAATGATGTGTTTACGTTTTCCCCTGAAAAAAATCTAATAAAAATAGCAATTTTCCTCCAGAACAGTAAGCCTAATGGTGTTTAAAGTAGTTTTGTGTCCCAAATGATACCCTATTCCCTAAATGGTGCACTACTGAGCCTGATGGGCCTTGGAGACATGTGAAGGGGCTTTCACAAATAGGGAGACTTTGCTGGGATCTGTCACTGAAATGGGCTTTTCTCTATTACAGTAGGCCTATTGTTGACAGTAGGTTAGAGGGTTTTGTCATTTGTTGTTTTCTGTCAATCAAGAGAGGTGACGACAGTATCAAAATAATGACCAAGTCAAAATAATTAAATTAGTCAATTAGATCATGACACAGCAGGGTTATAGCAACAGGCTCCTTGGAGAAGCATGTGAACACAAACAAACTGTTAGTTGTGTATTTACATTATATGCAAAGTCCATCTGTAGGTTTATTTTGTGTGCGTGTGTGTGCGTGTGTGTGTGTGTGTGCGCGTGGGTGTGTGTGTGCGCGTGGGTGTGCGTGCGTGTGTGTGTGCATGCGTGTGCGTGCGTGCGTGTGCATGCGTGTGTGCGTGCGTGTGTGTGTGCATGCGTGTGCGTGTGTGTGGATGTGGATCATCAACATCATTCTCTCCCTTGCTCAGCTGACTAATACCATATTGTGGCATTCCTTCTCCACTCTAGCTGGCTGCTGTGGTGACAGGACCAGCTCACTCCCCATGTGTATCCTTGGGGAAAGTGAATAGATGAATAATTTAAACGTGAGAAGAGGGGTGAATAAAACTGATTTGTCATAGCCTAAAGCCTATGAGGGTTTTTCCCTCAGACTTGTCACATCGCCTTAGTCTTCTGCAGACAGGATGTGAGAATGCGGAGTGGACAAGCAAGAACTGGTAGTAATAAAGAGGTTTCAGTCCTATCTGTCAGTAATAAAGAGGTTTCAGTCCTATCTGTCAGTAGTAAAGAGGTTTCAGTCCTATCTGTCAGTAGTAAAGAGGTTTCAGTCCTATCTGTCAGTAGTAAAGAGGTTTCAGTCCTATCTGTCAGTAATAAAGAGGTTTCAGTCCTATCTGTCAGTAGTAAAGAGGTTTCAGTCCTATCTGTCAGTAGTAAAGAGGTTGCAGTCCTATCTGTCATCTAAAGTCAGTAGTAAAGAGGTTTCAGTCCTATCTGTCAGTAGTAAAGAGGTTTCAGTCCTATCTGTCAGTAGTAAAGAGGTTTCAGTCCTATCTGTCAGTAATAAAGAGGTTTCAGTCCTATCTGTCAGTAGTAAAGAGGTTTCAGTCCTATCTGTCAGTAGTAAAGAGGTTTCAGTCCTATCTGTCAGTAGTAAAGAGGTTTCAGTCCTATCTGTCAGTAGTAAAGAGGTTTCAGTCCTATCTGTCAGTAGTAAAGAGGTTTCAGTCCTATCTGTCAGTAATAAAGAGGTTTCAGTCCTATCTGTCAGTAGTAAAGAGGTTTCAGTCCTATCTGTCAGTAGTAAAGAGGTTTCAGTCCTATATGTCAGTATTAAAGAGGTTTCAGTCCTATCTGTCAGTAGTAAAATCTGTCTGTGCTTCTACACCTGCATTGCTTGCTGTTTGGGGTTTTAGGCTGGGTTTCTGTACAGCACTTTGAGATATCAGCTGATGTACGAAGGGCTATATAAATACATTTGATTTGATTTGATATGTTAGTAGTAAAGAGGTTTCAGTCCGATCTGTCAGTAGTAAAGAGGTTTCAGTCTGATCTGTCAGACCTGGTTTGAGTCCTATCTGTCAGACCTGGTTTCAGGCCTATCTGTCAGACCTAGTTTCAGTCCTATCTGTCAGACCTGGTTTCAGTCCTATCTGTCAGACCTGGTTTCAGTCTGATCTGTCAGACCTGGTTTCAGTCTGATCTGTCAGACCTGGTTTCAGTCCTATCTGTCAGACCTGGTTTCAGGCCTATCTGTCAGACCTAGTTTCAGTCCTATCTGTCAGACCTGGTTTCAGTCCTATCTGTCAGACCTGGTTTCAGTCCTATCTGTCAGACCTAGTTTCAGTCTGATCTGTCAGACCTGGTTTCAGTCCTATCTGTCAGACATGGTTTTGGTCCTATCTGTCAGACCTGGTTTCAGTCTGATCTGTCAGACCTGGTTTCAGTCTGATCTGTCAGACCTGGTTTCAGTCCTATCTGTCAGACCTGGTTTCAGTCCTATCTGTCAGACCTGGTTTCAGTCCTATTTGTCAGACCTGGTTTCAGTCTGATCTGTCAGACCTGGTTTCAGTCCTATCTGTCAGACCTGGTTTCAGTCTGATCTGTCAGACCTGGTTTCAGTCCTATCTGTCAGACATGGTTTCGGTCCTATCTGTCAGACCTGGTTTCAGTCTGATCTGTCAGACCTGGTTTCAGTCCTATCTGTCAGACCTGGTTTCAGTCCTATCTGTCAGACCTGGTTTCAGTCCTATCTGTCAGACCTGGTTTCAGTCTGATCTGTCAGACCTGGTTTCAGTCTGATCTGTCAGACCTGGTTTCAGTCCTATCTGTCAGACATGGTTTCGGTCCTATCTGTCAGACTTGGTTTCAGTCTGATCTGTCAGACCTGGTTTCAGTCCTATCTGTCAGACCTGGTTTCAGTCTGATCTGTCAGACCTGGTTTCAGTCCTATCTGTCAGACCTGGTTTCAGTCCTATCTGTCAGACCTGGTTTCAGTCCTATCTGTCAGACCTGGTTTCAGTCCTATCTGTCAGACATGGTTTCAGTCCTATCTGTCAGACCTGGTTTCAGTCCTATCTGTCAGACATGGTTTCAGTCCTATCTGTCAGACCTGGTTTCAGTCCTATCTGTCAGACCTGGTTTCAGTCTGATCTGTCAGACCTGGTTTCAGTCTGATCTGTCAGACCTGGTTTCAGTCTGATCTGTCAGACCTGGTTTCAGTCCTATCTGTCAGACATGGTTTCGGTCCTATCTGTCAGACCTGGTTTCAGTCCTATCTGTCAGACCTGGTTTCAGTCCTATCTGTCAGACCCGGTTTCAGTCCTATCTGTCAGACCTGGTTTCAGTCCTATCTGTCAGAGACCATTTGTATTCTTCTAACGTGTTTATCCATGATTGGATTCTCTCTCTAGTATTAAAAAAAATACATTTGATGCAATGTAAAGTCTTAATATATGTAACATAATCAATGTGCTTGTACATGTTCAAGCCCATAGCTATATAACCCATGGTCAATGTTCCAGTCACTGCTCTCTTTCCTTTTGGGATGCAGTAATTAGCATATTCACCCACGTGGTGTCAGTGTGTGTACAATAGGCTGTTTGTAACTGCCCTGTGGCTCTGTCCTCGTCCTTGTGTCACATTGTCCTGACATAGTGTGCATCGCAAATATAGTGCACCAAATGGCACTCTATTTGTGTCACACCCTGGCCATAGAGAGGCTTTTTATTCTCTATGTTGGTTAGGCCAGGGTGTGACTAGGGTGGGCATTCTATGTGCTTTTTTCTATGTTTTTGTATTTCTTTGTTTTTGGCCGGGTATGGTTCTCAATCAGGGACAGCTCGTCTGTCGTTGTCTCTGATTGAGAACCATACTTAGGTAGCTCTTGCCCACATGGGTTTTGTGGGTAGTTGTTTCCTGTTTTGTGTTGTGTCACCTGATAGGACTGTTTCGATTTCAGTTGTTTCACTTTTGTTATTTTATATTCAGTGTTCAGTTGTAATAAATGTAAGATGGACATGTACCACGCTGCAGTTTGGTCCAATCTTTCATATTCCTGTTCCTCAGATGAAGAAGATCGTTACAATTTGACTATGCAGGGAGCCTAGTGGTTAGAGCGTTGGCGCCAGTATCCAAAAGGTTGCTGGATTGAATCCCCAAGCTGACAAGGAAAAAATATGTCATTCTGCCCCTTAGCAAGGCATTTAACCCACTGTTCCCTGGGTGCCGTGGATGTTGATTATGCCAGCCCCCCCCCCTGCACCTCTCAGATTCAGAGGGGTTGGGTTAAATGCAGAAAACACATTTCAGTTGTACAACTGACTAAGTATGACAAATTAATAAGACAAGTAAGAATTATTGTAACAGAGTAGGAACCAGTGTTTACTAGGAGACCCTATAACATGTTACATTACACATATTCTCATGTCAACAGCTAACTCTCTAGCTAACATATTAGTGCTTTGCCTATTCCTCTCTGATTTAGAAGATACCATTGCACAAACAACATGCATATCTTAGCCTACACCAGCACTGGTATTAGCAAGCTATATTTGCTCTGACTCTGATTACATTTAGCTAGCTAGCTAACTAGCGATTAGCATTACTGGCTAACAAAATTGAAAATTGAAAAGACTAACTGTTTGCAGACAGTAAGATAGTTTCGCAAACGAACAGTGTGGTTATAGAAGGCTTTGGAAGCAGCATCAGTGTCACCAACATCATGTTGTGTCTGCAGACTGCAGAGTGAACAGCAAGGGAAGTGTCTGACTATGCAGACTGCAGAGTGAACAGCAAGGGAAGTGTCTGACTATGCAGACTGCAGATGTAACGGATGTGAAACGGCTAGCTTAGTTAGCGGTGCGCGCTAAATAGCGTTTCAATCGGTTACGTCACTTGCTCTGAGACCTTGAAGTAGTAGTTCCCCTTGCTCTGCAAGGGCCGTGGCTTTTGTGGAGCGATGGGTAACGATGCTTCGAGGGTGACTGTTGTCGATGTGTGCAGAGGGTCCCTGGTTCTCGCCCGGGTATGGGCGAGGGGACGGACGTAAAGTTATACTGTTACATTGATGCTGTTGACCCGGATTACTGGTTGCTGCGGGAAAAAATAAAGGAGGAAGGTCAAAAGTGGGGTGAGTGTAACGGATGTTAAACGGCTAGCTTAGTTAGCGGTGCGCGCTAAATAGCATTTCAATTGGTTACGTCACTTGCTCTGAGACCTTGAAGTAGTAGTTCCCCTTGCTCTGCAAGGGCCGCGGCTTTTGTGGAGCGATGGGTAACGATGCTTCGAGGGTGACTGTTGTCGATGTGTGCAGAAGGTCCCTGGTTTGCGCCCGGGTATGGGCGAGGGGACGGTTTAAAATTATACTGTTACACAGAGTGAACAGCAAGTGAAGTGTCTAACTATGCAGACTGCAGAGTGAACAGCAAGGGAAGTGTCTGACTATGCAGACTGCAGAGTGAACAGCAAGGGAAGTGTCTAACTATGAAGACTGCAGAGTGAACAGCAAGGGAAGTGTCTGACTATGCAGACTGCAGAGTGAACAGCAAGGGAAGTGTCTAACTATGCAGACTGCAGAGTGAACAGCAAGGGAAGTGTCTGACTATGCAGACTGCAGAGTGAACAGCAAGGGAAGTGTCTGACTATGCAGACTGCAGAGTGAACAGCAAGGGAAGTGTCTGACTATGCAGACTGCAGAATGAACAGCAAGTGAAGTGCTGATGACTCTGTGGGCAACAACATACTGTTCTTCAGTGACGGGGTGCAGGGCTTGGTGACGGGGTGCAGGGCCTGGTGACGGGGTGCAGGGCTTGGTGACAGGGTGCAGGGCCTTGTGACAGGGTGCAGGGCCTGGTGAAGGGGTGCAGGGCCTGGTGACGGGGTGCAGGGCCTGGTGAGGGGGCAGGGCTTGGTGAGGGGGGGCAGGGCTTGGTGATGGGGTGCAGGGCCTGGTGACGGGGTGCAGGGCCTGGTGGTGGGGTGCAGGGCCTGGTGACGGGGTACAGGGCCTGGTGAGGGGGCAGGGCTTGGTGAGGGGGGCAGGGCTTGGTGAGGGGGACAGGGCTTGGTGAAGGGGTGCAGGGCCTGGTGACGGGGTGGAGGGCCTGGTGACGGGGTGCAGGGCCTGGTGAGGGGGCAGGGCTTGGTGAGGGGGGGGGCAGGGCTTGGTGAGGGGGAACAGGGCTTGGTGACGGGGGACAGGGCTTGGTGACGGGGTGCAGGGCCTGGTGAGGGTGGGCAGGGCTTGGTGATAGGGGACAGGGCTTGGTGACAGGGGACAGGGCTTGGTGAGGGGGGACAGGGCTTGGTGACGGGGTGCAGGGCCTGGTGACGGGGGACAGGGCCTGGTGCGTAATCACATTTAACAGACCAAACATTGAAATACCTTTATAGAAGGTAAAGTAAAAACTATCCTGTCCATGCATCAATACCAGTACACAGTGTAGTAAAATATGTTATACCACCCAGTCCTACCTACAGCAGGGAATAGCTCCCTGCTTTTCCCTCTGCACACAAATACACACACACATATACTTTCCCTCCATCCTCCCTGGCCGAAAATCAATCAGCCAATGATTACGTCCCAGGGGGCTCTGGTCAAAAGTAGTGTACTATATAGGGATAAGGATTCCAGTTTGGACGTAGTCAGTGTCTCCAGATTGATGGAGTGATAAAGATCTGTATTCAGAGTGCATTGAGAAACATGTGTTTCAAATATGGGGCTTCGAGGCAAAGGCCCGTAGCCAGTGTTACATTACAAGAAGGAGATTAAAACACAAGGAAAGCATGTTATCATCCCTTAACGCATTCCAACTGGGACTCCAACCAACTCTTCCATGTGAAACCATCCCTCTCTTCAAATGTTTGTATTTAACTAGGCAAGTCAGTTAAAAACAAATTCTTGTTTACACTGATGACCTACACTGGCACAAATCCAGATGATGCTGGGCCAATTGCGCACCACCCTATAGGACTGCCAAAACAGCCAGTTGTGATACAGCCTGGATTTGAACCAGGGTGTCTGTAGTGACACTTCTAGCTCTGAGATGTGGTGTTTTAGACCACTGCGCCACTCGACATGATGTGTGGTTGTAGCCGTGACAAGCCTTGTGCACTGAAAACCTCTGTCAGAAATACACTTCTCTTTCCTCCTCCCTCCTCCTTTTTTAAATATATATATACATGTATATACAGTATATCTTCTTTTTTTGTTAACAAACATTTATTTTCCTATGTTAACATGTATTTGTTGTCAATGTTTTGGTGTCAAGCTGGTGGCCGATGTGAAAAAGTGAATAGTTGGAGTCTGTGTATGTGTATGAAACAGCTGTGTGTTGTGGGTCCAGTAGTTAGAATGGTGTGGACTTACACTGCAGCAAGGTGGTATTCAAGAGAGACTGTATGGTTCCATATTTTGCTATATATACTTTCACATTTTTGTCTCTGTGCATCATTCATTAAGAAATCCCAAGGGAAATTAAACCAGTATCTGTCTATGTGACAACCATATTATTTGTGCCCGAAACACCTCTACTTCCTGTAGTCTAGCGAGGCTGATTCTGGGGGCTGTCCAATTCCAAGGCCATGTTTTGTTGGCTCTAGTTGGATGCTGTCGAAGAAATACTTCACCCCACTTCAGACCTTTGCTGATAGGCCTCTCCGCTGAACCTAGGGAGGGGATCTGCTTTGAGTTCCTTCCCTATAGGCCTCTCCGCTGAACCTAGGGAGGAGATCTGCTTTGAGTTCCTTCCTGATAGGCCTCTCCACTGAACCTAGGGAGGAGATCTGCTTTGAGTTCCTTCCTGATAGGCCTCTCCACTGAACCTAGGGAGGGGATCTGCTTTGAGTTCCTTCCTGATAGGCCTCTCCACTGAGCCTAGGGAGGAGATCTGCTTTGAGTTCCTTCCTGATAGGCCTCTCCGCTGAACCTAGGGAGGAGATCTGCTTTGAGTTCCTTCCTGATAGGCCTCTCCGCTGAACCTAGGGAGGGGATCTGCTTTGAGTTCCTTCCTGATAGGCCTCCGCTGAACCCAGGGAGGGGATCTGCTTTGAGTTCCTTCCTGATAGGCCTCCGCTGAACCCAGGGAGGGGATCTGCTTTGAGTTCCTTCCTGATGGGCCTCTCCACTGAACCTAGGGAGGGGATCTGCTTTGAGGTCCATCCTGATAGGCCTCTCCACTGAACCTAGGGAGGGGATCTGCTTTGAGTTCCTTCCTGATAGGCCTCCGCTGAACCTAGGGAGGAGATCTGCTTTGAGTTCCTTCCTGATAGGCATCTCCGCTGAACCTAGGGAGGGGATCTGCTTTGAGGTCCTTCCTGATAGGCCTCTCCGCTGAACCCAGGGAGGGGATTTGCTTTGAGTTCCTTCCTGATAGGCCTCTCCGCTGAACCTAGGGAGGGGATCTGCTTTGAGTTCCTTCCTGATAGGCCTCTCCGCTGAACCCAGGGAGGGGATCTGCTTTGAGTTCCTTCCTGATAGGCCTCTCCGCTGAACCTAGGGAGGGGATCTGCTTTGAGGTCCTTCCTGATAGGCCTCTCCGCTGAACCTAGGGAGGGGATCTGCTTTGAGTTCCTTCCTGATAGGCCTCTCCGCTGAACCTAGGGAGGGGATCTGCTTTGAGTTCCTTCGTAATGAAACACTTGTTCTTAAATTGATCTGCAAATTGTATAGCTTTTAATAAAACAGGAAATGTATTACGTGTTTTAAGAGAGGCTCAGACAAAGGCTGGTCTGTGGTGCTTGTATTTTTGGGGGGTGTAATAAAAGTATGTTAAGCCGACAGCCACAAAAATGAGGTTTATAATTGCCGCTTTCATGCACAATCACATGGTGGCACGGCAAAGTTAAATGACAGAATGTTTTACAGAAAGTAAAGACCAAAAAATGTAAACTTTTCTCCCTCAGTAATTTGCTGAGTATGTATTTACAAGTATGTCTTTAACTTCTAGCCCTTTGTCATTTAGCTCTATCAAATCCTACGTCTGTCTTGTCTGTCTGTCGATCTTCGGTCGGTCTGTCTGTCGGTCGTGGCTTGATTCAAGACCCTCAGCTTTAAGATGTCATGTTTAGTCCATCTTCGCCTGTGCACAGAGGGAAGTTATTGACAAGTGGTGAAGATGAAGGTCAGGCGAGAAGGTTGTGTAGGAGAGAGAGATGGCAGTGGCGCCACGCCTCCACGTTCCAGCGATCGAAGGTGGACTTGTGGGAAATAAGGCCTGTTTATTTATGTCCCAGGAATTTAATGGGATTATTTCTTTTTTTGTAGTGTTTGTCCTGCGAACACGGCAGCATCAGGGATTTGTCAGAGAGGCAGCTCAACTGGAATTGACTGATATCCCCTGGGTTTGTCAGCTTTATCTGAACAGTAATTAATGTTCAATAAGGGGGGAAAAAGTGTAGGCAATGGGGGCTATTGTGAATAAAGTGGGAGTTGGAGCTGAGAGCTCAGTGTGATGCTCCAGAGGAAAATGTCAGCGAAGAGGAATAAATAAAATATTATTTACCGTCTTTAC
Source organism: Oncorhynchus keta (assembly GCF_023373465.1). NCBI lineage: Eukaryota > Metazoa > Chordata > Actinopteri > Salmoniformes > Salmonidae > Oncorhynchus > Oncorhynchus keta. The sequence continues at coordinate 35,159,097 of NC_068440.1, read as the reverse complement.
AGTGTCAACTACAATTAGGCTTTGCTTTGCTAATAAAAGCTCATTATCACAGAACAGATCAGAACAGGACAGAACAGATCAGAACAGGACAGATCAGAACAGATCAGAACAGGACAGATCAGAACAGAACAGAACAGATCAGAACAGGACAGATCAGGACAGATCAGAACAGGACAGATCAGAACAGGACAGATCAGAACAGAACAGGACAGATCAGAACAGATCAGAACAGGACAGATCAGAACAGGACAGGACAGATCAGAACAGATCAGAACAGGACAGATCAGAACAGAACAGGACAGATCAGAACAGGACAGAACAGAACAGGACAGATCAGAACAGATCAGAACAGGACAGATCAGAACAGGACCGATCAGAACAATTCAGAACAGGACAGATCAGAACAGAACAGGACAGATCAGAACAGATCAGAACAGGACAGATCAGAACAGAACAGGACAGATCAGAACAGAACAGGACCGATCAGGACAGATCAGAACAGGACAGATCAGAACAGAACAGAACAGGACCGATCAGGACAGATCAGAACAGGACAGGACAGATCAGAACAGATCAGAACAGGACAGATCAGAACAGAACAGGACAGAACAGGACAGAACAGAACAGGACAGATCAGAACAGATCAGAACAGGACAGATCAGAACAGGACCGATCAGAACAGATTCAGAACAGAACAGGACCGATCAGAACAGATCAGAACAGAACAGGACCGATCAGGACAGATCAGAACAGGACAGATCAGAACAGGACAGATCAGAACAGAACAGAACAGGACAGAACAGAACAGGACAGATCAGAACAGGACAGATCAGAACAGATCAGAACAGGACAGATCAGAACAGAACAGAACAGGACAGATCAGAACAGAACAGAACAGGACCGATCAGGACAGATCAGAACAGGACAGATCAGAACAGGACAGATCAGAACAGAACAGAACAGGACCGATCAGGACAGATCAGAACAGGACAGATCAGAACAGGACAGATCAGAACAGAACAGAACAGGACAGATCAGAACAGAACAGAACAGGACCGATCAGGACAGATCAGAACAGGACAGATCAGAACAGAACAGATCAGGACAGAACAGGACAGATCAGAACAGAACAGATCAGGACAGATCAGAACAGGACAGATCAGAACAGGACAGATCAGAACAGAACAGAACAGGACAGATCAGAACAGAACAGGACAGAACAGAACAGATCAGGACAGATCAGAACAGGACAGATCAGAACAGGACAGATCAGAACAGAACAGGACAGATCAGAACAGAACAGGACCGATCAGGACAGATCAGAACAGGACAGGACCGATCAGGACAGATCAGAACAGGACAGATCAGAACAGAACAGGACAGATCAGAACAGGACAGATCAGAACAGAACAGGACTTCTTCAGAACAAATCAGGAACAATGCCTGAACAGGACAGATCTGATCAGGACAGATCAGGACAGATCAGATTGTCAGAACAGGACATTTTTGTTTTGGACAGATCAAAAACAGATCAGGTTGAACAGAACAGGACAGATCAGAACAGGACAGATCAGAACAGAACAGGACCGATCAGAACAGATCAGAACAGATCAGAACAGGACAGGACCGATCAGGACAGATCAGGACAGATCAGATCAGAACAGGACCGATCAGGACAGATCAGAACAGGACCGATCAGAACAGATCAGAACAGCAACGAAGACTGATTCTTTTCTCTTCTTCTGCGAGCCCAAATAGGATCAATGCCTGGAACCAGATCTGTTTCCCCGTGCTTGGGAGATGATTGTCTCCAATTAACATTTTTTGTTTTGTGGTCGTAAAAAAAAAAAAATTGTGGTTGAAATGTTATTCTGTGTTTTTCACGTGCTCTGTAAACACATTGTCAACTAAAGTATGTACCGTCCAATGTACGGCCTATGTACCGACCAATGTACGGCCTATGTACCGTCCAATGTACGGCCTATGTACCGACCAATGTACGGCCTATGTACCGACCAATGTACGGCCTATGTACCGACCAATGTACGGCCTATGTACCGACCAATGTACAGCCTATGTACCGACCAATGTACGGCCTATGTACCGACCAATGTACGGCCTATGTACCGACCAATGTACGGCCTATGTACCGACCAATGTACGGCCTATGTACCGACCAATGTACAGCCTATGTACCGACCAATGTGAAACATGTTGTCTTTGTGATAATTGTTTCAACCCCTTAAATTATGCTGAATTGGTTTTGTTATGAAACGCTGTGGGATTGTAATATAATGATGATATTACAGCAGTTTTACCTGCGGTGGTTTGATAAACTTCAACAGTTTAAGTAAGCATTTGTTCCATCTGTGCTGAAAATAGACAATTATTCTTCGAGATATTTAACAAATCATTTTTTTGGTTGTTACCAGTAACCAGATTTCCGTCCAACCTTTTTATGTGAGTAAAGTGCGTCGGATAAAATGTCACTACAGGTCTGATGGAAACAGCACATTTGATGGTAAAATTCCCAAATGTCTACAACAACAAAAAATACGATGGACAAGTTGGGATCTTTTTGTGGCAATAAAATGAATTATGCAAGGAATGTAGGAGGTATCGCTTTTATGAGCAAATATTGATATAATAAGCATCATATCGAAGATTACTTTGAGTCACGAGAGGATATATTGTGTGGTCCTCCCACTACGACTCGGGAAAGCGATTTTATTTGTATGTTATTTCACCTTTATTTAACCAGGTACGCCAGTTGAGAACACCTTTATTTAACCAGGTAGGCTAGTTGAGAACACCTTTATTTAACCAGGTAGGCCAGTTGAGAACACCTTTATTTAACCAGGTAGGCCAGTTGAGAACACCTTTATTTAACCAGGTAGGCCAGTTGAGAACACCTTTATTTAACCAGGTAGGCTAGTTGAGAACACCTTTATTTAACCAGGTAGGCCAGTTGAGAACACCTTTATTTAACCAGGTAGGCCAGTTGAGAACACCTTTATTTAACCAGGTAGGCCAGTTGAGAACACCTTTATTTAACCAGGTAGGCTAGTTGAGAACACCTTTATTTAACCAGGTAGGCCAGTTGAGAACACCTTTATTTAACCAGGTAGGCCAGTTGAGAACACCTTTATTTAACCAGGTAGGCCAGTTGAGAACACCTTTATTTAACCAGGTAGGCTAGTTGAGAACACCTTTATTTAACCAGGTAGGCCAGTTGAGAACACCTTTATTTAACCAGGTAGGCCAGTTGAGAACACCTTTATTTAACCAGGTAGGCCAGTTGAGAACACCTTTATTTAACCAGGTAGGCTAGTTGGGAACACCTTTATTTAACCAGGTAGGCCAGTTGAGAACACCTTTATTTAACCAGGTAGGCCAGTTGAGAACACCTTTATTTAACCAGGTAGGCCAGTTGAGAACACCTTTATTTAACCAGGTAGGCTAGTTGAGAACACCTTTATTTAACCAGGTAGGCCAGTTGAGAACACCTTTATTTAACCAGGTAGGCCAGTTGAGAACACCTTTATTTAACCAGGTAGGCCAGTTGAGAACACCTTTATTTAACCAGGTAGGCCAGTTGAGAACACCTTTATTTAACCAGGTAGGCCAGTTGAGAACACCTTTATTTAACCAGGTAGGCCAGTTGAGAACACCTTTATTTAACCAGGTAGGCCAGTTGAGAACACCTTTATTTAACCAGGTAGGCCAGTTGAGAACACCTTTATTTAACCAGGTAGGCCAGTTGAGAACACCTTTATTTAACCAGGTAGGCCAGTTGAGAACACCTTTATTTAACCAGGTAGGCTAGTTGAGAAACACCTTTATTTAACCAGGTAGGCCAGTTGAGAACACCTTTATTTAACCAGGTAGGCCAGTTGAGAACACCTTTATTTAACCAGGTAGGCCAGTTGAGAACACCTTTATTTAACCAGGTAGGCTAGTTGAGAACACCTTTATTTAACCAGTTAGGCCAGTTGAGAACACCTTTATTTAACCAGGTAGGCCAGTTGAGAACACCTTTATTTAACCAGGTAGGCCAGTTGAGAACACCTTTATTTAACCAGGTAGGCCAGTTGAGAACACCTTTATTTAACCAGGTAGGCTAGTTGAGAACACCTTTATTTAACCAGGTAGGCCAGTTGAGAACACCTTTATTTAACCAGCTAGGCTAGTTGAGAACACCTTTATTTAACCAGGTAGGCCAGTTGAGAACACCTTTATTTAACCAGGTAGGCCAGTTGAGAACACCTTTATTTAACCAGGTAGGCCAGTTGAGAACACCTTTATTTAACCAGGTAGGCTAGTTGAGAACACCTTTATTTAACCAGGTAGGCCAGTTGAGAACACCTTTATTTAACCAGGTAGGCCAGTTGAGAACACCTTTATTTAACCAGGTAGGCCAGTTGAGAACACCTTTATTTAACCAGGTAGGCTAGTTGAGAACACCTTTATTTAACCAGGTAGGCCAGTTGAGAACACCTTTATTTAACCAGCTAGGCTAGTTGAGAACACCTTTATTTAACCAGGTAGGCCAGTTGAGAACACCTTTATTTAACCAGGTAGGCCAGTTGAGAACACCTTTATTTAACCAGGTAGGCCAGTTGAGAACACCTTTATTTAACCAGGTAGGCTAGTTGAGAACACCTTTATTTAACCAGGTAGGCCAGTTGAGAACACCTTTATTTAACCAGGTAGGCCAGTTGAGAACACCTTTATTTAACCAGGTAGGCCAGTTGAGAACACCTTTATTTAACCAGGTAGGCCAGTTGAGAACACCTTTATTTAACCAGGTAGGCCAGTTGAGAACACCTTTATTTAACCAGGTAGGCCAGTTGAGAACACCTTTATTTAACCAGGTAGGCCAGTTGAGAACACCTTTATTTAACCAGGTAGGCTAGTTGAGAACACCTTTATTTAACCAGGTAGGCCAGTTGAGAACACCTTTATTTAACCAGGTAGGGCAGTTGAGAACACCTTTATTTAACCAGGTAGGCCAGTTGAGAACACCTTTATTTAACCAGGTAGGCCAGTTGAGAACACCTTTATTTAACCAGGTAGGCCAGTTGAGAACACCTTTATTTAACCAGGTAGGCCAGTTGAGAACACCTTTATTTAACCAGGTAGGCTAGTTGAGAACACCTTTATTTAACCAGGTAGGCCAGTTGAGAACACCTTTATTTAACCAGGTATCACTGTATCTGCCTGTTGTCTAAATCACACATACCAAGACCAGACACATTTACTATTTAACCTTCTGTCATCATGAAGTACTTTGAGATGCTAGTTCAGGATCATATCACCTCGGGCTTACCTGACACCCTAGACCCACCTCAATTTGCATCCACACATGATGCAATCTCCATCGCACTGCACACTTCCCTATACCATCTGTATACATTCTTACATTTGTAAGAATGTCGTTCATTTACTACAGCTCAGCATTCAACACTATAGTTCCCTCCAAGCTCATCATTAAGCTTGGGGTCCTAGGCCTGAACCCGGCTCTGTGCAACTGGGTCCTGTACTTCCTGACGGGCCTTCCCCCAGTTGGTGAAGGTAGGACACAGCACCTCCACTTCACTGTTCCTCAGTACAGGGGCCCCGAAATGGGGCTGCTCAGCCCCCTCCTGTACTCCTTGTTCACCCATGGCCACGCACGCCTCCAACTCATTCATCAAGTTTGCAGACAACACAAAAGAAGTAGGCTTGATTACCAACAACAACAAAACAGCCTTCAGGGAGGAGGTGAGGGCCCTGGTGGAGTGGTGCCAGGAACATCATTGGAAAAGGATTCCAGGTGAAGCTGGTTGAGAGAATAGCAAGAGTGTGCAAAGCTCTCATCAAGGCAAAGGGTGGCTACTTTGAAGAACCTCAAATCTAAAATATATGTTGATTTGCATAAGACTCTGTTGGTTACTACATGATTCCATACGAGTTATTTCATAGTGTTGATGTCTTCGCTATTATTAAAATTAAAATAATACAAAATAAAGAAAAACCCTTGAATGAGTAGGTGTGTCTAAACTTTTGACTCGGACTGTAGTTACTTGCATAGTAGAGTATTTTGTTTAGACATGTAACTAGCTAGCTAAACAATGAACCATAATGTTACTACACGTTACTACACTGCATGAATCTGCAGGTAGCTAACCAGCCAGGTTCAATGTTTTTTAGCTAACATTAGGATATAACTAGCTATTTAAATGGCTCTGAGATACGAGTACTATTACTACACAGATCATACACGTAACGTTAGATAGCCAGCCAGCTAAGTTTAGCTAGCTAGCTAACAGTACACTTTAACTTGAAATTAAATAAATTTTCTGACAAAATGAGAAATGTGTAACATCTGAAAATGTAGCTAGCTAGACTCTCTTACCCGTTGCCCAGTTTGAAGATGTAACCCGGAGACGTGTGTTTTATAGAACAGCCTGTTCTGTGTTCTCTTTTCGACTCTGTCTGCATATTTGCGTTCAAACACCTCAGCTATCATACTCTAATTCCACTGATTTCAAAACTCGGTCCTCCAGAAAGTGGAGAGAAACACTTATTCAGTTCTACTACGTGATACCTTTGGAAAGGATTACCTACACATACTGACCAGCTCATGTTATAGACAGAAGCAGACCAATCCCAACTCATCTCTCGGCATATCCAGCCAACTCATTATCTCAGCCAATCATGGCTAGTGGGAAGGTTGCTGACTTTTTTCGTGGCTTAACCAACTCGTAATTTAACAATTGTATTCATATTCACAGTTGGCATGCAAACTGTAAATAATTAAGGCACATGAAAGTTCACATGTTTCCAGAAGGCATTTCTGCCAAAAAAAAATAAGCATTTTGTTAAAAATAAAAAAAAGTTTATGTTCAAATGCCTCTCCTGTGAAGTAGTGACACGCGACATATGCCTAGTCTCCTGAAACGAGTCACATATGGCTCCCTATTCTCTGTATGGTCAAAGGTAGTGCACTAAATTGGGTGTCTTTTGGGATGGAGCCAGTGTGTTGTGTTGGGAGCTCAGAATGAACATGTTGTTTTACAGCCGTGCGACAGGCAGGCTTCCTGTTTCTCTCTTTCGCTGAGAGACCTCGCCTTGCGTCTGCAGCCCAGCCCAACACAGATTCCTTCAATCTAAATCACTTAGTATTTATATTATTCATTTATTTGACTCCCCCCATCCCTGAAGACACTCATTTCCTTCCCTTTAAAAAAAACATATATTTTGTGTTTTGTTTACTGTTTAGTGTTAAAAAAGTATCAGAAGAGAGGGTGTTAAGAAGAGAGGGTGTTAAGAAGATAGGATGTCAAGAAGATAGGGTGTTAAGAAGAGAGGGTGTTAAGAAGAGATGTTGTTTCGAAGAAAGGGTGTTAAGAAGATGGGGTGTTAAGAGGAGATGGTGTTAAGAAGAGATGGTGTTAAGAAGAAAGGGTGTTAAGAAGAGAGGGTGTTAAGAAGATAGGGTGTTAAGAAGAGATGGTGTTAAGAAGAAAGGGTGCTAAGAAGAGATGGTGTTAAGAAGAGAGGGTGTTAAGAAGAGATGGTGTTAAGAAGAAAGGGTGTTAAGAAGAGAGGGTGTTAAGAGGAGAGGGTATTAAGGAGAGGGTGTTAAGGAGGGGGTGTTAAGAAGAGAGGGTATTAAGAAGAGAGGGTGTTAAGGAGAGGGTGTTAAGAAGAGAGGGTGTTAGGGAGAGGGTGTTAAGAAGAGAGGGTATTAAGAAGATAGGGTGTTAAGGAGAGGGTGTTAAGAAGAGAGGGTGTTAAGGAGAGGGTGTTAAGGAGAGGGTGTTAAGGAGAGGGTGTTAAGGAGAGGGTGTTAAGAAGAGAGGGTGTTAAGGAGAGGATGTTAAGAAGAGAGGGTGTTAAGAAGAGAGGGTGTTAAGGAGAGGGTGTTAAGGAGAGGGTGTTAAGAAGAGAGGGTGTTAAGAAGAGGGTGTCAAGAAGAGAGTGGTCCTTCTGTAGCTCAGTTGGTAGAGCATGGCGCTGTTAAGAAGAGAGTGGTTCGTTAAGAAGAAAGAATGTATGCAAGATGACTGTAAGTTAAGAAAAGCGTCTGCTAAATGGCATATTATTTTATATTATTTAAGAGAGGGTGTTAAGAGAGGGTGTTAAGGAGAGGGTGTTAAGAAGAGGGTGTTAAGGAGAGGGTGTTAAGAAGAGACCCTTTGTTTTTCGAACATTCTGCTAAAAATCGCGCAACATTTCAGCGCCCTGTTACTCAGGCCAGGAATATAGTAATGCATATGATTAGTATGTGTGGATAGAAAACACTCAGATGTTTATAAAACTGGTTAAATCAGGCTGTTATAAAGAAGTGGTTTCATCGAAAAGTGCAGGAAAACCTGTTCACTGAAAATGGAAATAAATATCTTCGGGTACTTCTAGGAATTGTGTTAAAGTGAACCCAAATAAATGAGGAGAGGGTGCAGTTACAGAACGATGTCGGGTCTTGTCATTTGATTCAGCTTTGATTCTTGGTCAAAGAATGTTAAGGAGACCGGTTCCCTCCGGTCTCCGAGGAGATGGTTTAAGTCGAGGGTCTCTCCAGACATTTTTTCGAGACGGACACCTATAGAATTGACATCGCCTCCTGATGAATTTTATCGCTTATTAACGTGTACTAATACCTAAGGTTGCATTACAAAAGTATTTTGGTGTTTTGTGAAAGTTTAAGAAGACTATTTGAATTTTAAAAAATGAGGGTTACGTTATGAAACGCTATTTTTTCCGTTTATCAGAGTCTTCATAGATCGATATCTAGGCTATATATGGGGATTTAAGGAAAAAAAGACACAATAGTGATTATGGGACATCTAGGAGTGTTAAGAAGAAGATGGTCAAAGGTAAGAATGTTTTATATTTTATTGTGAGTGTAGTGACGACTATGCCTAATTATTTTGTTTACCCTCCCCTACTCTTTTGGGGTGTTACATGCTAAGAAATAGCTTCTCAGCGCCCTGCATTTTAAAAATCTGACTTGGCCTGGATTCACAAGAATATAGTTTAATTCATACCCTGATTGTATTTTAATGAAAACACTTGAGTTTTAACTAAAACTGTTAGCATTTAGCGGCTTGCATTTCAGAGCTCTAGATGGGACGCCTGCGTTTCATAGGAAAAGAGGTTAAAAAGAGAGGGTATTAAGGAGAGGGTGTTAAGGAAGGGTGTTAAGAAGAAAGGGTGTTAAGGAGAGGGTGTTAAGAAGAGCTGTCAAGAAGAGATGTTAGAGTCTTGTCATTTGAAGAGAGCTGTTGATTGTTAAGAAGAGAGGGTGTCAAGAAGATAAGGTGTCAAGAAGAGAAGGTGTTAAGAAGAGGGTGTTAAGAAGAGATGTCAAGAAGAGGGCTGTTAAGAAGACATTTTTGTCAAGAAGAGGGGTGTTACCTAAGAGATGTGACAGAGGCGTTAAGAATGTATGTTAAGAAGAGTGGGTGTTAAGAAGAGAGGGTGTCAAGAAAAAGGGTGTCAGCTAAATTTTAACAATATTATAGATGGTGTTAAGAAGATGCCTCCTGAGAGATGGTTTATCAAGATTAACGTGTCACTAAAGACCTAAAAGAGATGGTGTTAAAAAGTGTCAAGAAGAGAGGGTGTCAAGAAGAGATGGTTTTGTGAAAGTGTTAAGAAGAGAATTTTAAAGATGGTGTTACGAATGAAACGCTATTTTGTCAAGAAGAGTGTTATCAAGAGTCTTATAGAAGAGAGGGTATTAAGAAGACATTAGAAATAAACATTATAGTAATTAAGAGGTGAAAGAGGGGTCAAGAAGAGGGTGTCAAGAAGAGAAGGTGTTAAGAAGAGAAGTAAAGAGAGACAGACAGAGGGGGATAATGAGAATAAGTGGAATGATGGATGAAGGAGGGGTGCAGACATTAGAAAAAACATTATTGTAATCAGGTGAAGGGAGATGGGAGAAGGGGGGCCTCTGGTCTCTCTCTCTCCCACTTTCTTTCCTCTCTCTCACTCTCTTTCCTCTCTCTCTCTTTCCTCTCTCTCTCTCTTTCTTTCCTCTCTCTCTCTCTCTCTCTTTTCTACTTTCTCTCTCTCGCCCTCTCTCTCTCTCGCTCTCCCTCTCTTCTCTCTCTCTCTCTCTCTCTCTCTCTCTCTCTCTCTCTCTCTCTCTCCTCTCCCTCTCTCTCTCTCTCTCTCTCTCTCTATCTTTCTTCTCTGTCACTCTCTCTCTATTTCTCTCTCTCTATCTTTTTTCTCTGTCACTCTCTCTCTATTTCTCTCTCATCTGTCTCTCTCTCTCCTCTCTGTCACTCTCTCTCTCTTCCTCTCTCTCACATGTTCACTATATGTTTCTCTCACTCCCTCTTTATTCTTCTTCTCTCTGTGTGGAGTGTATGTCCACTGAATGTAGAGCAGGGGAGAGAGAAGAGGGGAGAGAGAGGAGGATATAGAGAGGGGAGAGAGAGGAGGGGAGAGAGAGGAGGAGAGAGACGAGGGGAGAGAGAGGAGGAAAGAGAGGAGGAGAGAGAGACCAGGGAAGAGAGAGGATTGGCAAGAGGAGGGGAGAGAGAGGAGGATAGAGAGAGGGGAGAGAGTAGGGGAGAGAGAGGAGAATAGAGAGAGGGGAGAGAGAGGAGGAGAGAGAGGAGGGAAGAGATAAGAGGTGAGAGAGGAGGGGAGAGAGAGCAGGGAAGAGAGAGGATTGGCAAGAGGAGGGGGGGGAGAGTAGGTGAGAGAGAGGAGGAGAGGGAAGAGATAAGAGGTGTGAGAGAGAGAAGAGGGGAGAGAGAGGATTGGCGAGAGGAGGGGAGAGAGAGGAGGAGAGGGAAGAGATAAGAGGTGTGAGAGAGAGAGAAGAGGGGAGAGAGAGGATTGGCGAGAGGAGGAGAGGGAAGAGATAAGAGGTGTGAGAGAGAGAGAAGAGGGGAGAGAGAGGATTGGCGAGAGGACGGGAGAGAGAGGAGGAGAGGGAAGAGATAAGAGGGGTGAGAGAGAGAGAAGAGGGGAGAGAGGATTGGCGAGAGGAGGGGAGAGAGAGGATTGGCAAGAGGAGGGGAGAGAGAGGATGAGAGGGAAGAGATAAGAGGGGTGAGAGAGAGAGAAGAGGGGAGAGAGAGGATTGGCGAGAGGAGGGGAGAGAGAGGATTGGCGAGAGGAGGGGAGAGAGAGGATGAGAGGGAAGAGATAAGAGGGGTGAGAGAGAGAGAAGAGGGGAGAGAGAGGATTGACGAGAGGAGGGGAGAGAGAGGAGGGGAGAGATAGGAGGAGAGAGAGAGGAGGGGAGAGAGAGGATTGGCGAGAGGAGGGGAGAGAGATTCTGGAACTTTTTCCTTTGGAACTTTTGTGTTTACTGTTTATTTCTCATTTGTTCATTATCTATTTCACATGTTTCACATGCCAATGAAGCCCTTTGAAATAAAATAAAATAGTACAATAATAATTGAGAGTGGTTGAGAGTGGGCGTGAGCAAGCAGCTGATTTCAGAGAGGGCTTGTGTTCTTTTCCTGTAGAAGATGCGGTCCTCCCTAGACAAGGGAGAGGACGAGAGAGAAGGGGGCCCTTTCCTTTCTTCTGCTTCGTTCAGCTCTGGCTCAGCCCTGCCTGGCCCCGGGCCTTGGGCCTCTGACCCTCAGCTCCAGACAGGAGAAGGTGACACACAGAATAACAAGCTTTTAAACTGCCCACGCATTCAAACGCCAACAGCCAACACTGCCCATTCACTATCGGCATCAGCAGCCACGGTGGACACTAGAGATTGGAATATGGTGTACGTTTTAGGACACCCTCTGTGAGGCTGAGGGTGTCCTAAAATAGGCACTGTACTGGAGGCAGACTGGAATGGGGATACAGAAAGGAAGTGAGAGAATGAGTGTATTCCCTTCTGGCAGACAGACAGACAGACAGACAGACAGATAGACAGACAGACATACAGACAGACAGACAGACAGACAGACAGACAGACAGACAGACAGACAGACAGACAGACAGACAGACAGACAGACAGACAGACAGACAGACAGACAGACAGACAGACAGACAGACAGACAGACAGACAGACAGACAGACAGACAGACAGACAGACAGACAGTACTATATCTAAACATCTGGTTCTGCTCCTTTGTGCAATAAGCCTGACCATCTTAGAGTTGTTTGCTGAGGCTCGTGCTAACCTTTAACTTTATAGATAAATGACATTCAGACTTGTGCTAATCTTTAACTTTATAGATCAATGACATTCAGAGACTTACTTTATAGATAAATAAAAGGGACCCTCTATCTATACCTACATAAGACCTCTATCTACCCCTACACAAGGCCTCTATCTATACCTACATAAGACCTCTATCTACCCCTACATAAGGCCTCTATCTATACCTATATATACCTACATAGGGCCTCTATCTACCCCTACATAAGGCCTCTATCTATACCTACATAAACCTACATAGGGCCTCTATCTACCCCTACATAGGGCCTCTATCTACCCCTACATAAGGCCTCTATCTATACCTACATAAGGCCTCTATCTATACCTACATAAGGCCTCTATCTACCCCTACATAAGGCCTCTATCTACACCTACATAAGGCCTCTATCTATACCTACATAAGGCCTCTATCTACCCCTACATAGGGCCTCTATCTACCCCTACATAGGGCCTCTATCTACCCCTACATAAGGCCTCTATCTATACCTACATAAGGCCTCTATCTACCCCTACATAAGGCCTCTATCTATACCTACATAAGGCCTCTATCTACCCCTACATAAGGCCTCTATCTATACCTACATAAGGCCTCTATCTACCCCTACATAAGGCCTCTATCTATACCTACATAAGGCCTCTATCTACCCCTACATAAGGCCTCTATCTATACCTACATAAGACCTCTATCTACCCCTACATAAGGCCTCTATCTACCCCTACATAAGGCCTCTATCTATACCTACATAAGGCCTCTATCTACCCCTACATAAGGCCTCTATCTATACCTACATAAGGCCTCTATCTACCCCTACATAAGGCCTCTATCTATACCTACATAAGGCCTCTATCTACCCCTACATAAGGCCTCTATCTATACCTACATAAGGCCTCTATCTACCCCTACATAAGGCCTCTATCTATACCTACATAAGGCCTCTATCTACCCCTACATAGGGCCTCTATCTACCCCTACATAGGGCCTCTATCTACCCCTACATAGGGCCTCTATCTACCCCTACATAGGGCCTCTATCTACCCCTACATAGGGCCTATATCTACCCCTACATAGGGCCTCTATCTACCCCTACATAGGGCCTCTATCTACCCCTACATAAGGCCTCTATCTATACCTACATAAGGCCTCTATCTACCCCTACATAAGGCCTCTATCTACCCCTACATAAGGCCTCTATCTACCCCTACATAAGGCCTCTATCTACCCCTACATAAGGCCTCTATCTACCCCTACATAAGGCCTCTATCTACCCCTACATAAGGCCTCTATCTACCCCTACATAAGGCCTCTATCTACCCCTACATAAGGCCTCTATCTATACCTACATAAGGCCTCTATCTACCCCTACATAAGGCCTCTATCTACCCCTACATAAGGCCTCTATCTACCCCTACATAAGGCCTCTATCTACCCCTACATAAGGCCTCTATCTACCCCTACATAAGGCCTCTATCTACCCCTACATAAGGCCTCTATCTACCCCTACATAAGGCCTCTATCTATACCTACATAAGGCCTCTATCTACCCCTACATAAGACCTCTATCTACCCCTACATAAGGCCTCTATCTACCCCTACATAAGACCTCTATCTACCCCTACATAAGGCCTCTATCTACCCCTACATAAGGCCTCTATCTATACCTACATATACCTACATATACGTCATCACTGATAAACGTTGAAACTGATGAGAAACCGTGGGAGCAGTAACAGTCTGATTCTCGCTAGTCCTGGAGGAGCGTTCATTTTGGCAAGGAAATGTGCTGATTTTGCAAGGATGTGGAGAAGAAAGAGTTCAAGGGAGGCCTTGGGTGCATCATTCTCGATACTCTAAAGTGACTTTTACTTACCTACATAAGGCCTCTATCTACCCCTACATAAGGCCTCTCTATCTACCCCTACATAAGGCCTCTATCTATACCTACATAAGGCCTCTATCTACCCCTACATAGGGCCTCTATCAACCCCTACATAAGGCCTCTATCTATACCTACATAGGGCCTCTATCTAGTACATAAGGCCTCTCCTTGTGTATAACCTTTAGTGATCGGTTTTCCTGCTCTGGCTGCTGTTTCGCTGTAGACTCGCTTAATGAGGTTATATCAGAATGCTTGTCCCCCTCGCCGACACACATTTAGGGCTTCTGGCTGTGTCGTGATTCCATGCTCTCAACGACGATTAGGGTTCCGTTTTTGCAAGCAGCAGGCCGTCTCCATGGCAGGAGTGGAGGGTGATGATAGGATGATCGCTGATGAAAGAGGACTGCGAGAGGCCGCATTTCCCGCCTACCCCCACTCTCCCCCGGTCACCCCCACTCTCCCCCAGTCACCCCCACTCTCCCCCAGTCACCCCCACTCTCCCCCAGTCACCCCCACTCTCCCCCACTCACCCCCACTCTCCCCCAGTCACCCCACTCTCCCCATTCACCCCACTCTCCCCGGTCACCCCCACTCTCCCCCACTCACCCCCACTCTCCCCCGGTCACCCCCACTCCCTCCCCCCCCAGTCACCCCCTCACTCCCCCGGTCCCCCAGGTCACCCCCACCACTCTCCCCCAGTCACCCCCACTCTCCCCAGTCACCCCCACTCTCCCCCAGTCACCCTCACTCTCCCCCAGTCACCCCCACTCTCCCCGGTCACCCCCACTCTCCCCCACTCTCCCCGTCACCCCCACTCTCCCCCAGTCACCCCCACTCTCCCCCAGTCACCCCCACTCCCCCCCAGTCACCCCCACTCTCCCCCAGTCACCCCCACTCTCCCCGGTCACCCCCACTCTCCCCTCACTCACCCTCACTCTCCCCGGTCACCCCCACTCTCCCCCCCCACTCTCCCTCACTCACCCTCACTATCCCCGGTCACCCCCACTCTCCCCCGGTCACTCACCCCCCCCGGTCACCCCCTCTCCCCCGGTCACCCCCACTCTCCCTCACTCACCCCCACTCTCCCCGGTCACCCCCACTCCCTCACCCCTCACTATCCCCCGGTCACCCTCACTCTCCCCGGTCACCCCCACTCTCCCCGGTCACCCCCACTCTCCCTCACTCACCCTCACTATCCCCCGGTCACCCCCACTCTCCCCGGTCACCCCCACTCTCCCACCCTCACCCCCACCCCCCCCACTCTCCCCCCCCGTCACCCCCACTCTCCCTCACTCACCCTCACCCCCACTATCCCCCACCCCCCACTCTCCCTGCGGTCACCCCCACTCTCCCCGGTCACCCCCACTCTCCCCCAGGTCCCCACCCCCCACTCTCCCTCACTCATCCCCCCACTCTCCCCACTCACCCCCACTCTCCCCCGGTCACCCCCACTCTCCCCCGGTCACCCCCACTCTCCCCCGACTCATCCCCACTCTCCCCGGTCACCCCCACTCTCCCTCACTCACCATCACTCTCCCCCGGTCACCCCCACTCTCCCCCGGTCACCCCCACTCTCCCCCGGTCACCCCCACTCTCCCCCGGTCACCCCCACTCTCCCCCACTCACCATCACTCTCCCCCGGTCACCCCCACTCTCCCCCGCTCACCCCCACTCTCCCCCGGTCACCCCCACTCTCCCCCGGTCACCCCCCCACTCTCCCCTGGTCATCCATCACTCTCCCCACTCACCATCACTCTCCCCCGGTCACCCCCACTCTCCCCCACTCACCATCACTCTCCCCCACTCCCCATCCCTCTCCCCCGGTCACCCCCACTCTCCCCCGGTCACCCCCACTCTCCCCCGGTCACCCCCACTCTCCCCCAGTCACCCTCACTCTCCCCAGTCACCCCCACTCTCCCCCCGGTCACCCCCACTCTCCCCAGTCACCCCCACTCTCCCCCAGTCACCCCCACTCTCCCCGGTCACCCCCCACTCACCATCCCCCCCCGTCACCCCCACTCTCCCCCAGTCACCCCCACTCTCCCCGGTCACCCCCACTCTCCCCGGTCACCCCCACTCTCCCCGGTCACCCCCACTCTCCCCACTCACTCACCATCACCATCACTCCCCCGGTCACCCCCACTCTCCCCCGGTCACCCCCACTCTCCCGGTCACCCCCACTCTCCCCGGTCACCATCACTCTCCCCCACTCACCATCACTCCCCCGGTCACCCCCACTCTCACCCCCACTCTCCCCCGGTCACCCCCACCCCCACTCTCTTGTTTCTGAGACTGGAGGAAACATGCTCTGTTACGGGAAAAACAAATAGCCATAAATGAGTCATGATGGCCTTTACGGAAGGAGAAACGTTAACATAGAGAAAGGGCATCGGGTTTTGTCTCTCGGATACTCGGGGGAATGCAGCAGGGCTGTGTAGTGTTGAGCTATAGGCTATGAAGGTTGGATGGGTGGGGTTCTGTTGTGGGTATCTGTTGAAACATCAGCATGTCAACAAATGTAGTTATGTTTTTGCAACATCGATAATATCGCCTCCTGCATGTGTGGGTATATATGGTGGCATAGCAACAGGACTCTATATATGGTAGCTGTGTGTATGCATAGCAACAGGACTATATACGGTAGCTGTGTGGATGCATAGCAACAGGACTATATACGGTAGCTGTGTGGATGCATAGCAACAGGACTATATACGGTAGCTGTGTGGATGCATAGCAACAGGACTATATACGGTAGCTGTGTGGATGCATAGCAACAGGACTATATACGGTAGCTGTGTGGATGCATAGCAACAGGACTCTATATACGGTAGCTGTGTGGATGCATAGCAACAGGACTATATACGGTAGCTGTGTGGATGCATAGCAACAGGACTATATACGGTAGCTGTGTGGATGCATAGCAACAGGACTCTATATACGGTAGCTGTGTGGATGCATAGCAACAGGACTATATACGGTAGCTGTGTGGATGCATAGCAACAGGACTATATACGGTAGCTGTGTGGATGCATAGCAACAGGACTATATACGGTAGCTGTGTGGATGCATAGCAACAGGACTCTATATACGGTAGCTGTGTGGATGCATAGCAACAGGACTCTATATATACGGTAGCTGTGTGGATGCATAGCAACAGGACTCTATATACGGTAGCTGTGTGGATGCATAGCAACAGGGCTGTATATACGGTAGCTGTGTGGATGCATAGCAACATGACGCTCTGCATGTGACAGTTCTGACTAATCATAACCTTTTTGTGCGTCAGTGTTTGTATGTGTTTATACTTTATGTGTGTTTGTGTGTGTTCTCGTATGTGTCTATGTGTGTGTGTCTATGTGTGTGTGTCTACAGGACTGTCTATGTGTGTGTGTGTCTATGTGCTGTGTGTCATAGCAACAGTGTCTATGTGTATGTGTCTATGTGTGTGTGTCTATGTGGGCTATATACGTAGCTGTGTGGATGCTATGACGCTGTGTGTTCTGACTAATCATAACCTTTTTGTGCGTCAGTGTTTGTATGTGTTTATACTTTATGTGTGTTTGTGTGTGTTCTCGTATGTGTCTATGTGTGTGTGTCTATGTGTGTGTGTCTATGTGTATGTGTCTATGTGTGTGTGTCTATGTGTCTATGTGTCTATGTGTATGTGTGTGTGTGTGTGTGTCTATGTGTGTGTGTCTATGTGTATGTGTCTATGTGTGTGTGTCTATGTGTGTGTGTCTATGTGTATGTGTCTATGTGTGTGTGTCTATGTGTATGTGTCTATGTGTGTGTGTCTATGTGTATGTGTCTATGTGTATGTGTGTGTGTGTCTATGTGTATGTGTCTATGTGTGTGTGTCTATGTGTCTATGTGTGTGTGTGTGTGTCTATGTGTATGTGTCTATGTGTGTGTGTCTATGTGTATGTGTCTATGTGTGTGTGTCTATGTGTATGTGTCTATGTGTCTATGTGTATGTGTGTGTGTCTATGTGTATGTGTGTGTGTCTATGTGTATGTGTGTGTGTCTATGTGTATGTGTCTATGTGTGTGTGTCTATGTGTCTATGTGTGTGTGTGTGTGTCTATGTGTATGTGTCTATGTGTGTGTGTCTATGTGTATGTGTCTATGTGTGTGTGTCTATGTGTATGTGTGTGTCTATGTGTCTATGTGTATGTGTCTATGTGTGTGTGTCAGCACACAGTCGCTGCCGTTCAGATGTTTCTCTCCACAGTGTTTTGATGAAGACGATATTGATATTGGATTTTCTTATTTTGTCTGATTATGGTATACGCTCTCTCTCCCTGAGATGCAATGCTTTCTAAATAGCTTGGATAGAGCTGCGGACTCCCAGGTCTCATTTGCTGAGTTTTTCTATGTTTCTCTCTGTTCTTTTCTCCACGCGTTTTTTCTCCTGCAGGAATATATTGCACGGGATAAAACAATGGGATTGAAGACTGGAGATGTTGGAAGGCAGCCAAAACATTACCCTCCCTCCCCTCTGATACTCAAATGCTCTCTCTCTCTCTCTCTCTCTCTCTCTCTCTCTCTCTCTCTCTCTCTCTCTCTCTCTCTCTCTCTCTCTCTCTCTCTCTCTCTCTTTCTCTCTGTCTCTCTCTCTCTCTGAGCCCTCGCTCTCTCTCTCTCTTTCTCTCTGTCTCTCTCTCTCTCTCTCTGAGCCCTCTGCATTGATATTGCAATACCTCAACTGTATCTATACTTTTGAAGGTCTTTGACATGTTGGTGTGAGAGATTTGCAGCAGCAGACTTTTGAACGATGTGTGTTTGGCGGCATGTTTTACAAATATATCAGCCTTCGGGCTGTTGTGGCATTGCACTGCAAATGTCAAGACGGTCACTGCCGCAAAGAACTAGAAAATCTAGTCCTCCCCTCGTCTTGCATATCTGCCGTTTATATGCCGCGGCCTTGGTCAGCTGCAAATTGATTTCTGCGTGACTGCTGGGGCCGGGAAAAGGAGAGCAGAGCAGAGAGGAGATTCGAGGAGAGGAGAGGAGAGGAGAGGAGAGGAGAGGAGAGGAGACGTTATAACCTGTCTGATATGACACACACACACACGCACACACACACACACACACACACACACACACACACACACACACACACACACACACACACACACACACACACACACACACACACACACACACACACACACACACACACACACACACACACACACACACACACACACAGTAGCTAAAACCTCTTTGGGCCTGGATAGACACTCTATATACATCTCTTTAACATTCCATCCAGCATCTTCATCCCCCTGCACTTTCCTTCCATAATGAAGTATTGAATGGTACTCAGAGACCGCTGACCTTTAGCTCCGGTTATTGATTGAC
Source organism: Oncorhynchus keta (assembly GCF_023373465.1). Lineage (NCBI taxonomy): Eukaryota > Metazoa > Chordata > Actinopteri > Salmoniformes > Salmonidae > Oncorhynchus > Oncorhynchus keta. Next base: position 35,139,679 of record NC_068440.1, on the reverse strand, counting down.
TTTGACATTTTGACAGCCCCTCATTACATAGGTGAGCCTGGTCCTGGTCCCACAAGGACCCCAGTGTCACTGGAGGTAGGGAGGGGGGGGTGAGTCAGTTTTACACATGCCCAAATGATGTATTAAACCAGAAATTAGAAACATAAGCAGGGACTGAATCAATTAGAAATATGGTGTTGGCATAAACAGGGACTGAATCAATTAGAAATATGGTGTTGGCATAAATAGGGACTGAATCAATTAGAAACATGGTGTTGGCATAAACAGGGACTGAATCAATTAGAAATATGGTGTTGGCATAAACAGGGACTGAATCAATTAGAAATATGGTGTTGGCATAAACAGGGACTGAATCAATTAGAAACATGGTGTTGGCATAAACAGGGACTGAATCAATTAGAAATATGGTGTTGGCATAAACAGGGACTGAATCAATTAGAAACATGGTGTTGGCATAAACAGGGACTGAATCAATTAGAAACATGGTGTTGGCATAAACAGGGACTGAATCAATTAGAAACATGGTGTTGGCATAAACAGGGACTGAATCAATTAGAAACATGGTGTTGGCATAAACAGGGACTGAATCAATTAGAAACATGGTGTTGGCATAAAACAGGGACTGGGAATCAATTAGAAACATGGTGTTGGCATAAATAGGGACTGAATCAATTAGAAACATGGTGTTGGCATAAACAGGGACTGAATCAATTAGAAACATGGTGTTGGCATAAACAGGGACTGAATCAATTAGAAACATGGTGTTGGCATAAACAGGGACTGAATCAATTAGAAACATGGTGTTGGCATAAACAGGGACTGAATCAATTAGAAACATGGTGTTGGCATAAACAGGGACTGAATCAATTAGAAACATGGTGTTGGCATAAACAGGGACTGAATCAATTAGAAACATGGTGTTGGCATAAACAGGGACTGAATCAATTAGAAACATGGTGTTGGCATAAACAGGGACTGAGTCAATTAGAAACATGGTGTTGGCATAAACAGGGACTGAATCAATTAGAAACAGGTTCCTCCGATCAAATAGCCTAACCTAAGACACTTTCTACTTCATGCAGGTTTCTCCGATCAAATAGCCGCTGTGCAATCTGGTTTCCGAGCCGCTCACGGGTGCACCTCAGCCACGCTCAAGGTACTAAACGATATCATAACCGCCATCGATAAAAGACAGTACTGTGCAGCCGTCTTCATCGACCTTGCCAAGGCTTTCGACTTGGTCAATCACCATATTCTTATCGGCAGACTCAGTGGCCTCGGTTTTTCGGATGACTGCCTTGCCTGGTTCACCAATTACTTTGCAGACAGAGTTCAGTGTGTCAAATCGGAGGGCATGCTGTCCGGTCCTCTGGAAGTCTCTATGGGGGTGCCACAGGGTTCAATCCTCGGGCCGACTCTTTTGTCTGTATATATCAATGATGTTGCTCTTGCTGCGGGCGATTCCCTGATCCACCTCTACGCAGACGACACCATTCTATATACCTCCGGCCCGTCCTTGGACACTGTGCTATCCAACCTCCAAACGAGCTTCAATGCCATACAACACTCCTTCCGTGGCCTCCAACTGCTCTTAAACGCTAGTAAAACCAAATGCATGCTTTTCAACCGTTCGCTGCCTGCACCCGCACGCCTGACCAGCATCACCACCCTGGATGGTTCCAACCTTGAATATGTGGACATCTATAAGTACCTAGGTATCTGGCTAGACTGGAAACTCTCCTTCCAGACTCATATCAAACAACTCCAATCGAAAATCAAATCAAGAGTCGGCTTTCTATTCCGCAACAAATCCTCCTTCACTCACGCCGCCAAACTTACCCTAGTAAAACTGACTATCCTACCGATCCTCGACTTCGGCGATGTCATCTACAAAATTGCTTCCAACACTCTACTCAGCAAACTGGATGCAGTTTATCACAGTGCCATCCGTTTTGTCACTAAAGCACCTTATACCACCCACCACTGCGACTTGTATGCTCTAGTCGGCTGGCCCTCGCTACATATACGTCGCCAGACCCACTGGCTCCAGGTCATCTACAAGTCCATGCTAGGTAAAGCTCCGCCTTATCTCAGTTCACTGGTCACGATGGCAACACCCATCCGTAGCACGGCTCCAGCAGGTGTATCTCCAGTTCTCTGCTGCCTGACTGGAATGAATTGCAAAAATCGCTGAAGTTGGAGACTTTATCTCCCCACCAACTTCAAACATCTGCTATCTGAGCAGCAAAAAACCGACTTTGCAGCTGTACATAGTCCATCGCAAATAGCCCACCCATTTTTACCTACCTACCCCATACTGTTTTTTATTTATTTACTTTTCTGCTCTTGCACACCAACATTCTACCTGTACATGACCATCTGATCATTTATCAGTGTTAACCTGTTAGCCAGGTGTATCACTGATCATCCCTAAAGCCAACACCTCATTTGGCCGCCTTTCGATCCAGTTCTCTGCTGCCTGTGACTGGAATGAATTGCAAAAATCGCTGAAGTTGGAGACTTTTATCTCCCTCACCAACTTCAAACATCTGCTATCTGAGCAGCAACCGATCGCTGCAGCTGTACATAGTCCATCGGCAAATAGCCCACCCATTTTTACCTACCTCATCCCCATACTGTTTTTATTTATTTACTGTTTCTGCTCTTTTAACGCAACACCAAAATATCTCTAAGCCTGTACATGACCAGAGAAAATCAATGATCATTTATCATTTAGCACGCAACATTCCAAAAACCAGTGAAGAACTTAGATGTTTCTGCAAAATTGTGCTTGTGTAATTATTCATTTGCCTAACCTCCACCTCATGCCTAATTTGCATGGAAAACGTTGTTTGAATCAATGTATATAGACTCCTCACTTTTTTCTACTGTATTATTGACTTGTTAATTGTTTACTCCATGTGTAACTCTGTGTTGTCTGTTCACACTGCTATGCTTTATCTTGGCCAGGTCGCAGTTGCAAATGAGAACTTGTTCTCAACTAGCCTACCTGGTTAAATAAAGGTGAAATATATTTTTTTTTAAAAGCCTAACCTAAGACACTTTCTACTTCATGCAGGTTTCTCTGATCAAATAGCCTATCCTAAATGACGCTCAATCAGAAATGTGCCGTCATGTTAACAAACAACATCTCCTAAAAACAGGACATGTCAAAGTAAAATGGAGAACACGGAATGGACAATCACAACTGGCATGATCAACAATTTTTGACCAGCTGATCATAACCGAAAAAGAAAATACTTTGTAAATAGGATCACGATAACTTCTGATAAAGTTGGATAGCTGATATTCAGAGCTTAAATAGCCAAATTGATAAAGCCAATGCAACGGCCTGTTTTACAAACGGTGGGCCTACCACATACTGTAGATGGGCATTCATAAACTTCAATTTCAGTCAACACTACACCTCAGTAAACACGGACCGACGCCGACCACATCTTTTTTTGATGTAGTTCGGACCGGCCTTGATTTCCACATCTACGGACTTTGGTTTTTGTTTGAACCAAATCACGGCTGGTCCAGACCGGACCAAATCTGAACCAATCATAGACATCTATGTTTGGTTCAGATTCTGTCCGGTCTGGAACAGCCTTAATTTGGTCCACACATAGACGTCTATAAATGACTTATTTTCAACTGTCATTCATAACCAACATTTGCCTGATTTCAACATCTGGAAAATACGTATTTTTCAATGTCTGGGAAAGACACCTTTTCTACGTCCTGGAAAATACCTTTTCACCTTTCATTCAGAACCTAAATTGAACCTAACTTCAATGTCTATAAAATACGTATTTTAGACGTCTTTTCAACATCATTTTGCTTACTGGGACTAATTCTAGTTTTGCGGGGTCCTTTTTATGGTCTCGCGTAGGATGGTAGAACGGCAAGGACTGGCCCTGGTTCTAGTTTCACAACAAAAATATAAATTGGGCTCTCTCCACTCTCATCTTTTTCCTTTCCCTTCTCCACTCCCCCCTCTCCTCTCTCCTCTTGGGTAGTGAGTTGCAGTGCGGCGCAAGGGTGCTGTTGTGGTGCAGGTGCTGTGGGTTGGTGCTGTGGGGGCAGGGTCGGTGCTGTGGGAGCAGGGTTGGTGCTGTGGGGGCAGGGTTGGTGCTATGGGAGCAGGGTTGGTGCTGTGGGGGCAGGGTTGGTGCTGTGGGGGCAGGGTTGGTGCTGTGGTGGCAGGGTTGGTGTTGTGGGGGCAGGGTTGGTGCTGTGGGTGCAGGGTTGGTGCTGTGGGGGCAGGGTTGGTGTTGTGGGGGCAGGGTTGGTGTTGTGGGGGCAGGGTTGGTGCTGTGAGGGCAGGGTTGGTGCTGTGGTGGCAGGGTTGGTGTTGTGGGGGCAGGGTTGGTGCTGTGGGAGTAGGGTTGGTGCTATGGGGGCAGGGTTGGTGCTGTGGGGGCAGGGTTGGTGCTGTGGGGGCAGGGTTGGTGCTGTGGGGGCAGGGTTGGTGCTGTGGGGGCAGGGTTGGTGCTGTGGGCTGGCCACTACGATGGTACTAACACATGATGGACCTAGCTGGATTGTGGAACGTAGAATCAATAAGGGACAAAGAACAGAATAAAGTTGAATAAAAAATAAATAAAATAAAGGTAATAACATTTTTTACCATGTGCACAAAGCTCCCATGCATGGTTAAAATATGTATTAGAAAACATTCCCTTCTCTGTAATTTCAGATATCCCTTGTTATGTCCCCTGTGGTGTTTCCTTCAAACCTCAGGTCCTGAGCTCGTTTCACAGTCACTGCACTATCTAGACAGGAGGCTGTGTAGAATAGATTCTTCGATGGCAATGGTATAAAACGAATGGAATGGCGATGGAACATTGATTCTCCTCACATGGGTACAGTCTGATCATTGCTCCACCTGAAGAACATAGGGGGAGGAGCTCCTTGGAACATAGGGGGAGGAGCACATAAAGAACATAGGGAGAGGAGCACATAAAGAACATAGGGGGAGGAGCTCCTTAGAATGTATTTGGAGGAGCTCCTTGGAACATAGGGGGAGGAGCTCCACTTGTGAAAGGATGGCCCAGCTAGATATTGGCAGACTGGAGCACCAGACCAAGTACACACAGGGAGCCCAAGTCATGTTAAATGCATAGCTCCAGTATCTATAGGTGTGAAAAGCCCCCCAGTTGGGGTTTAGAGCATAGCTCCAGTATCTACAGGTGTGAAAAGCCACCCTGTTGGGGTTTAGAGCATAGCTCCAGTATCTACAGGTGTGAAAAGCCACCCTGTTGGGGTTTAGAGCATAGCTCCAGTATCTACAGGTGTGAAAAGCCACCCTGTTGGGGTTTAGAGCATAGCTCCAGTATCTACAGGTGTGAAAAGCCACCCTGTTGGGGTTTAGAGCATAGCTCCAGTATCTACAGGTGTGAAAAGCCACCCTGTTGGGGTTTAGAGCATAGCTCCAGTATCTACAGGTGTGAAAAGCCACCCTGTTGGGGTTTAGAGCATAGCTCCAGTATCTACAGGTGTGAAAAGCCACCCTGTTGGGGTTTAGAGCATAGCTCCAGTATCTACAGGTGTGAAAAGCCACCCTGTTGGGGTTTATCTAGCTCCAGTATCTACAGGTGTGAAAAGCCACCCTGTTGGGGTTTAGAGCATAGCTCCATTATCTACAGGTGTGAAAAGCCACCCTGTTGGGGTTTAGAGCATAGCTCCAGTATCTACAGGTGTGAAAAGCCACCCTGTTGGGGTTTAGAGCATAGCTCCAGTATCTACAGGTGTGAAAAGCCACCCTGTTGGGGTTTAGAGCATAGCTCCAGTATCTACAGGTGTGAAAAGCCACCCTGATGGGGTTTAGAGCATAGCTCCAGTATCTACAGGTGTGAAAAGCCACCCTGTTGGGGTTTTAGAGCATAGCTCCAGTATCTACAGGTGTGAAAAGCCCCCCGGTTGGGGTTTAGAGCATAGCTCCATTATCTACAGGTGTGAAAAGCCACCCTGTTGGGGTTTAGAGCATAGCCCCAGTATCTACAGGTGTGAAAAGCCCCCCGGTTGGGGTTTAGAGCATAGCTCCAGTATCTACAGGTGTGAAAAGCCCCCCGGTTGGGGTTTAGAGCATAGCTCCAGTATCAACAGGTGTGAAAAGCCACCCTGTTGGGGTTTAGTGTAAACCAAGAAGATGAATTTACCTACTTTTCTATAGAAAGGGTTGATGGGTAAAGTTTGGTTTATTACGTCCCTGTAAATGTGTTATGCATACGTTGACAGACACATGTCAACATCAACTGTTCTGAGTGTCTAGAAAATAGTTATACAAAAAATGATTAAAAAACTTGAATGAGTAATTGTGTCCAAACGTTTGACCTGTATTCCCCTACCCCTCCCCTCCTCCTCTCCTCCCCTCCTTCTCTGCTCCCCTCCTCCTCTCGCTGATAGCAACAATGTGGCTAGTTAGTGCTCTGAGAGGGATGGATGTATGTGGACTGATAGCAACACTGTGGGTAGCTAGTGCTCTGAGAGGGATGGATGTGGACTGATAGCAACACCGTGGCTAGCTAGTGCTCTGAGAGGGATGTATGTGGACTGATAGCAACACTGTGGGTAGCTAGTGCTCTGAGAGGGATGGATGTGGACTGATAGCAACACCGTGGCTAGCTAGTGCTCTGAGAGGGATGGATGTGGACTGATAGCAACACTGTGGCTAGCTAGTGCTCTGAGAGGGATGTATGTGGACTGATAGCAACACTGTGGCTAGCTAGTGCTCTGAGAGGGATGGATGTGGACTGATAGCAACACTGTGGCTAGCTAGTGCTCTGAGAGGGATGTATGTGGACTGATATCAACACTGTGGCTAGCTTGTGCTCTGAGAGGGATGGATGTGGACTGATAGCAACACTGTGGCTACCTAGTGCTCTGAGAGGGATGGTTGTGGACTGATAGCAACACTGTGGCTAGCTAGTGCTCTGAGATGGATGGATGTGGACTGATAGCAACACTGTGGCTAGCTAGTGCTCTGAGAGGGATGGATGTGGACTGTGTTTGTATCTGTCTGTGTGTATTCCTAAAATAGATTGTGAGTCCTGCCCCATGTTGCTCTCTGTGACCTGTGTGGCTGGTGTTAGTGTTCTGGAGAGGAAGGGTCGAGGTTCGGGGAAATGAGTGGTGCTGAGGAGGTCATGTGGGTCAAGGTGAACACGGAAAACAGGAAAAAAGCATGACAGACTTCTCAAACTATTGTATTTTCTCCCTTTATTCTCTCTCTCTGTTTCTCTCACTCTAAACCTCTCTCTCACTCTCTCTCTCTCACTCTCTCTCTCTCTCTCTGTTTCTCTCACTCTAAACCTCTCTCTCTCGCTCTCTCTCTCTCACTCTCTCTCCCTCTCTCTCACTCTCTCTCTCCGTTTCTCTCACTCTAAACCTCTCTCTCTCTCTCTCTCTCTCTCTCTCTCTCTCTCTCTCTCTCTCTCTCTCTCTCTCTCTCTCTCTCTCTCTCTCTCTCTCTCTCTCTCTCTCTCTCTCTCTCTCTCTCTCTCTCTCTCTCTCTCTCTCTCTCTCTCTCTCTCTCTCTCTCTTTAGCCCTCTCTCTCTCTCTGTCTCTCAATTCAATTTAATTCAAGGGCTTTATTGGCATGGGAAACATGTGTTAACAGTGCCAAAGCAAGTGAGGTAGACAACATACAAAGTGAATATATAAGGTGAAAAACAACAAAAATGAACAGTAAACATTACACATACAGAAGTTTCAAAACAGTAAAGACATTACAAATGTCATATTATATATATACAATGTACAAATAGTTAAAGGACACAAGATAAAATAAATAAGCATAAATATGGGTTGTATTTACAATGGTGTTTGTTCTTCACTGGTTGCCCTTTTCTCGTGGCAACAGGTCACAAATCTTGCTGCTGTGATGCACACTGTGGAATTTCACCCAGTAGATATGGGAGTTTTTCAAAATTGGATTTGTTTTCGAATTCTTTGTGGATCTGTGTGATCTGGGGGAAATATGTATCTCTAATATGGTCATACATTGGGCAGGAGGTTAGGAAGTGCAGCTCAGTTTCCACCTCATTTTGTGGGCAGTGAGCACATAGCCTGTCTTCTCTTGAGAGCCATGTCTGCCTACGGCGGCCTTTCTCAATAGCAAGGCTCTGCTCACTGAGTTTGTACATAGTCAAAGATTTCAGTGGTCAGGTTTTCTTCCACTGTGTACTCTCTGTTTAGGGCCAAATAGCATTCTAGTTTGCTCTGTTTAAATTTTTTTTATTTCCAATCTGTTATCTTTTTGTTTTCTCATGATATGGTTGGGTCTAATTGTATTGCTGTCCTGGGGATCTGTTTGTGTTTGTGAACAGAGACCCAGGACCAGCTTGCTTAGGGGGACTCTTCTCCAGGTTCATCTCTCTGTAGATGATGGCTTTGTTATCTAAGGTTTTGGATTCACCTCATTTTAGCTGGTTGTAGAATTTAACAGATATTTTCTGGATTTTGATAATTAGTCATTTTCGGCCTAATTCTGCTCTGCATGCATTATTTGGTGTTATACAGAGGATATTTTTGCAGAATTTCAATTTGGTGTTTGTCCCATATTGTGAATTATTGGTTGGTGAGTGACCAGACCTCACAACCATAAAGTGCAATGGGTTCTCTAACTGACTTAAGTTATAGAACAGATCCTAATTGGTGTGTCGAATTTGATGTACTTTTGATGGCATACAATGCACTTCTTGCCTTGTCTCTCAGATTGTTCACAGCTTTGTGGAAGTTACCTGTGGTGCTGATGTTTAGGCCAAGTTAGCTATAGTATATATATGTTTCCCTCCCTCTCTCTCTCTCTCTCTCTCTCTCTCTCTCTCTCTCTCTCTCTCTCTCTCTCTCTCTCTCTCCTTCTCTTTCTCTCTCTCTCTCTCTCTCTCTCTCTCTCTCTCTCTCTCCTCTCTCTCTCTCTCTCTCTCTCTCTCTCTTTCTCTCTCTCTCTCTTTCTCTCTCTCTCTCTCTCTCTCTCTCTCTCTCTCTCTCTCTCTCTCTCTCTCTCTCTCTCTCTCTCTCTCTCTCTCTCTCTCTCTCTCTCTCTCTGCCTCTCCTTCTCTTTCTCTCTTTAACCATCTCTCCCGCTCCCTCTCTCCCCAACCCTGTGTCGTGCTGAACTGTCAGTCCAAGTCAGGGGGCCATCAAAGAGGACCTATCCCCTGTTCCCCAGCACACCTTAGTTTGCCTCAATCCTGGACAGAATGGCTCTTCTGCCGATGGGCTCCCCTCCCTCCGAATCCTCCTTCTCCTGGCCAGAATGGCTCTTCTGCCGACTGCCTCACCTCCCTTTGTGTCAGCCCTCCAGGGCTTTAATTGGCTCTGTTAAGTTATTTGTCAAGGCTTCGTTTATACTCAGACGACTGATGAAGGTGAAGGCCTCATGGCCAAAGTGCCTGTTCTCCTATTCCAGTCGTTTAGAGGAGGATTTAATCAAATAAAGAGCCACTCATTATCCCTTCTGTCTGAAAACACCCTAATCATCCAAATTAGGCACAATTACATTTCCCTCTGTCCTTGGTTGGGAGGGAAAGAAATTCACTCTCCCTTTCTCTATTTATCCCCTCATTTGGAGGACTTACTTGTCCCATGTTGCTAGGCAATTAAGACCTATAGCAGGGCTCAAAACTAACTCTCATTGCCATGCCCGGCCGGGCACCAACAACATTCCTAAAGTGAAATTAACTTTCCACTACAGCCTCCCCTCTGAAAAATGTTCGTCTTATTTTGGTTAATTTGAGGTTTGTGTTGTTCTCAGAGACGATAAAGCTTAGATACCACTTCCAGACTCAGAGTGAAGGACAGGAGTGATACGTGTCAAATGGCACCCTAGTCCCTATGTAGTGCACTACTTTAGTCCAGAGATTTGTGGTGCACTATATTGGGAATAGGGTGCCATTTGGGATACAGACCAGGTTCCTGCATCTACACCCCTGTGTTTCACGTGTCCTAAGCCCTACTCGGACGAGATACGTTTTACTGGGGGAGCTTAGGTAATATAATTAGAGTATCTGCGCGAGCACAAATCCCTACATCTGTAATTTTAGTCCTGTCCGAATCTGCCATGTCAGTCATTTTTACTTCACAGGAAGGTTAATATCCCAGCTCTTAAAAAACCTGCGATATTTCGTCACACTCCAAGGTCTTCTGATAATACTTATCCCGTGGGAATCGTCATCCCTGTGTTTTGAGGGATATTACATAGTTTAACAGGTGCTGCACCCAGATTGGGTAAGAACATGGGAAGAAATTAATTATTAAAAAAAAAAAGTGCAGATTAATGATATTTTATGTCACATATCAACTTTCCTAGTGCCGTACTTCTCTTTTAAAAGATGAAGTGGACAATTTTGTGCCAATTAATTGATCAAATGTCTGCATAGGTTGCAGTTCATGGTTCTTACTGATATTCATTATGTCTTTCTCTGAACTGAAGCCCAGTAGGTAAATATTTGACTATCCCTAGACATTTAAAATGTCTTCACGACTAGAAGAGCTTTTCAGGCTTCCGTCATAACGGTCAATTGTGAATGAGGGACAAAAAAGTAATCACAGGGGCAGTTTAGTAAAACTAATCCCATCCGAATTGTCCACTGGAAAAAACGGACATGCTGAGGTAATATTTACATAACAGACTTTCTATATTAATACTAGTCCTGTGTGAATAGAGCCTTAGTAGATAATATCAAGCAGTTGGGAGCCTCTCTTCTTTTTGACGGTTACTAAGACAATGGCTATATTGCCCAAAACTAGCTACATTTCCCTCTTTAAACCCATAGGGGGCTAACTAACTGAATTTTCCCAGTTCAGTCGATTCGGCATTGCAGTTGTGGTCGAGTGATTGTCACAGTGAGAGAGAGGGGGATGCTCTGTCTCCTTTTTTAATGTGATTGTGGTCGAGTGATGTTGATAAGCAGTATGGTGCCAGGCAGTATGGTGATAGGCAGTATGGTGCCAGGCAGTATGGTGATAGGCAGTATGGTGATAGGCAGTATGGTGATAGGCGTTATGGTGATAGGCAGTATGGTGATAGGCAGTATGGTGATAGGCAGTATGGTGCCAGGCAGTATGGTGATAGGCAGTATGGTGATAGGCAGTATGGTGATAGGCGTTATGGTGATAGGCGTTATGGTGATAGGCAGTATGGTGATAGGCAGTATGGTGATAGGCGTTATGGTGATAGGCGTTATGGTGATAGGTGTTGGTGATAGGTGGTGATAGGCAGTATGGTGATAGGCAGTATGGTGATAGGCAGTATGGTGATAGGCGTTATGGTGATAGGCGTAGTATGGTGATAGGCAGTATGGTGATAGGCAGTATGGTGAGAGACAGTATGGTGATAGGCAGTATGGTGATAGGCAGTATGGTGATAGGCGTTATGGTGATAGGCGTTATGGTGATAGGCGTTATGGTGATAGGCAGTATGGTGATAGGCAGTATGGTGAGAGACAGTATGGTGATAGGCAGTATGGTGATAGGCGTTATGGTGATAGGCAGTATTGTGATAGGCAGTATGGTGATAGGCAGTATGGTGATAGACAGTATGGTGATAGGCAGTATGGTGATAGGCAGTATGGTGATAGGCAGTATGGTGATAGGCAGTATGGTGATAGGCAGTATGGTGATAGGCGTTATGGTGATAGGCAGTATGGTGATAGGCAGTATGGTGATAGGCAGTATGGTGATAGGCAGTATGGTGATAGGCAGTATGGTGATAGGCAGTATGGTGATAGGCGTTATGGTGATAGGCAGTATGGTGATAGGCGTTATGGTGATAGGCGTTATGGTGATAGGCAGTATGGTGATAGGCGTTATGGTGATAGGCGTTATGGTGATAGGCAGTATGGTGATAGGCAGTATGGTGATAGGCAGTATGGTGATAGGCGTTATGGTGATAGGCAGTATGGTGAGAGACAGTATGGTGATAGGCAGTATGGTGATAGGCAGTATGGTGATAGGCAGTATGGTGATAGGCAGTATGGTGATAGGCAGTATGGTGATAGGCAGTATGGTGATAGGCAGTATGGTGATAGGCAGTATGGTGATAGGCGTTATGGTGATAGGCAGTATGGTGATAGGCGTATGGTGAGAGACAGTATGGTGATAGGCAGTATGGTGATAGGTGTTATGGTGAGAGACAGTATGGTGATAGGCAGTATGGTGATAGGCGTTATGGTGATAGGCAGTATTGTGATAGGCAGTATGGTGATAGGCAGTATGGTGATAGGCAGTATGGTGATAGGCAGTATGGTGATAGGCAGTATGGTGATAGGCGTTATGGTGATAGGCAGTATGGTGATAGGCAGTATGGTGATAGGCAGTATGGTGATAGGTGTTATGGTGAGAGACAGTATGGTGATAGGCAGTATGGTGATAGGCGTTATGGTGATAGGCAGTATGGTGATAGGCAGTATGGTGATAGGCAGTATGGTGATAGGCAGTATGGTGA